>NW_010311417.1:0-18038 GCF_000700745.2 Antrostomus carolinensis
GAGTAATTCAACTGGACTCCATCACATCCATGATATCTTTTTTTTTACAGAAATATGTAACATTTAGGGTATGTGTACATCTCCATACTTACTCAACGGATCTCTGGAACCCTATAATATAAGGAGTGGTTGGGCATATACTGTCAATTTTGGTGAGACATGACTGAGACCTTGCACCTAAACACTATGATCATCTGTGATACCTGCACTTTGTCCTGCAGGACCATGGTATGACCAGGGGGGAGAAGGACAGTACGTGCAAGCTGCTGCATGTCTGGGCTGGGCCAACATGGGCATGCACACTTAGAGTGGCAACTAAAGACAGTATGGCTGTGTCTGTTGCCTATGGGTGGCTCCAGGCTACTGCTGTATGTCAGGGTTGTTGACCAGCTGCTACATACAGCAGTGACTTACCACTGGAAACCCCAGCATCGGTTTAAGAGTAATACAGCTCACATATAACTCTTTGCCTGAGGATCGTACTATGCTCCTGTCAGTCCTAGTAGCCATCCCATTCACCGTTTGTCTCGCAGGAGGAGCAGAGTAGTGACAACAGAGGAGATGCTGCAGCTGTCACACCTATTTACAGCTTCTCAGTCACTGATGTGAGAATAAACAAAGACAGTATTCATGCAGTTGCATGGTTAGCAATTTATTTTTAAAATCAGTCGCTTGAAAAATACCAAGGCACAAGTAAAAAATAGCTCTGTCAGCACTTTCGGTGCAGTTTGCAACATAGTGCTTGATGTGAGAGTTTCCCTCTCTTTCTGTTAATTTAATATAAGATTTAAGGTAAAGGCCACATCCTTACCTGATGAAAGCACACATTTCTCCTCTGAGTGAAGTTGCACCAAGATGGGATGTGGTTATCCGAATGCAGGAACATAGTGATTCTTGTCTGCTGCTGCCATTTTATTCCCTGATTTTATTATTTATTATTTATTATCATCACTCTGCAGTGATGAGTAACTGTCTTGCATGTAAGCAAGTGGTATTTACTGTAAAAAGGCTGAGTGAATTCACAGTTGAGCAAATGTTTAAAGAAAAAACAATTAGAGATTGCTTTCCTGTTTTGTTTGAAAACACTGAGGGGAAAAGAATTGAAAATATAAACTTTTTCTCTTTTATAGCCAAGAAACAAATACTGGAGCTCATATCTTCTGGCATCGCATTGCCAGAAATGTGGGCATGAAAATAACTGTAATTAATGGCTGTATTTAGTCACTAAATCTTTCTTAAGTCAAACAATGGCTGACGGTAGATCATTTCTAAACAAAGCAGTAAGTCAAGAAAATTGACGTGAGTAAAATTTGTGGTCTGTTTTTTGGGGCTGAAGTGGGACAATTCCAGATAAACAGGAGGGTGAGCCCCTAATAACCCACACAGAGACACAGTATTTGGGGACATGGATGTTGCGCTCTGGTTTTCCTTCTGTCTCTGCTTGTCTTCACAGAGCTGCAGAGGGGACCACACGGAACAAGCATCTCATGGCAGAAGCTGTATCTTTGGCTTGGAGATGAGAGCAATCATCCCTTGAGTGTGGCAGATCGGTTACACACTCTGATCATTGGTAATTGCCCCTTAGCAGCTGGCTTTTGTAGCTGTGCTCCAATGCAGTGGCTGCTACAAAGAGGTTTTGTAATCGGGCTAGCCTATGGTCAGTGTTCCTAACTGGGACTTACTGGTCCCTTAGGATGTCACCTGTCAGTCTGTTTGTGAAGTGTGTAGGACACAGCATGATTGTGTGTACTTATAACCTCAACATGGACGTGACAGTGTTTTCAGGGACGTGACCTTAGAGCTGCGATGAAACATGTTACGCTTATTTGTTTCTTCTCATTTTGGGAGGCTTCTTCTCTGCTGCTGCCTCCTGGCTTTGAGGCTGCATCAGCACATTACACCTAATTCCTGAGTTCCAGCAGCATGTGGCAGTGCTTGAGTATCTCTACCACCATTTGACCCTCCTTTGCCATGGCTCTGTGTGATGGTACTGTTCCTTTCCTGCCTGCCTTATCAGCAGGTACCAAATAAGTTGGGTGCTTGTCTCAGAACCTCTAAGAGGTGTATTTATTCAGTAACGTATGTCCTATGTAGGATGCTATACATAGACGTGGTATCTCCTGCTGTCATTACCACTGGTTCATCAGTAGCAGAGCTCTACATTTCCCTGGAGGCACCAAACTGTAGCTTCTATAATGTAGCAGTCTGCATGTTGGGCTTTTTTTTCTGCCATTTATATTTTTCCTCCTGTTTTTCTAAATAATCATAAAGCAGACTTGCTTTTGTGAGTCCAGGGATTGCTGGAACCAGTGCTTCAAGCAGCACAATGTCCATTCATCTTTCAAATGTGCTACCATTTTTGCTGTGGGAGCATTTATTTCATACACGATCTGGGCTACATTTATTTTTGTAGGTCCAAATTCAACTGTGGGCTGTGATGCCCAAACCCAGCACTGGATTTATGTTGTGGGAACCATCAGCAGAAACCTGACTCCTCCAGAATTGGATTTTTTTACCTTTTTTTTTTTTTTTTTTTTTTTTTATTTCACAGAAGCAACTAGATAGCTTCCAAATCTGTTCTTTGGAAAATGTGACAAATTCACAAAGAGAGAGCTTGATGGGAACAATTGCTGTTAAAAGGCAGGAGGCAAAACAGCAGTAAGGGCACATGTGCAGTTCATATCACGTAAACCTGATGCCTACCAGTGGGAACCTGCGCACGCTTTCCTCCCTGCCCAGCAAAGCCCCGCAGCGACAGGATGCTGCCTGACCTTATTGCCACTTAAGGACAGGGTTAGCCCTGGCTGTATTGCCAGTGTGCAGGAGCAGGCGGCTCCCTGTTCATGTGTCCTGGGGAGAGCAGTGGCCCCTGAGCGCTGAGGAGCATATGGGGAAGGAGGAGTGGGTGGAGGGTGGCACTGCTCTTCTGCTTTCCATCTGCTGCTGCCCTCCAGCACGGCTGCCCTCGTCTGTTAGAGCAAAAGAAGGGCCTTTATCTAAAGAGTAAAAGGGGAGCCCAGGAGAAATGGTGTTTGCGATCCAGTTGCTCCCATATGTTGTTCTAGAGACTCCTCAGGTCTCTGCATGTGCGTATTGAGCACTCGGTGCTGAGGGCAGCTGTAAAGCATCGGCGGGAATAAACACATGCCTTGCCTGCGTGGTGTACATATGTCTTAAGGGAAAAAAATACACATCTTAAAATTGTCATTTGCCTGAGACAGAGGTGGAAAAAAATACACAGGAATCACAGCAGATGTAAATGTGGGTGCAGTGTGCACAAACTGCTCAGCAACAGCAGTGAAAGGCAAATTAGCCTTATGCAGACCTGTGGAGGGAAAAATAACAAGCTGTGGAAATAACAAGTGATTGATGAGTACTCTGCTCTGGCTGGATGCAGAGCAAATGAAGAGTGCTATGGAGATTTGGAAACCTGAAATGATTAACCAAAGAAACAAGCTATTGGCTTTTTTTCTTAGTCTCTGGCCTTTCCCTTGTCTGTCTCAGTTAGTTCCCTGCTTTCAAATGAGGACCATTTATATCGCAAATAAAACACTGCGCCAGCCATCTCATCCATCATTTTGTGTTTCCTTTCAAAATCTCATCTCCTAATTTCAACTGGCCTACAATGACTTCTTCTAGTATCCACTTTTTAGATTTCAGAGTTGCCTTTTCCCATGTATCCCCTTAACCTTGAATGTAGTTCTCACATATAGCAAAGACACTTTATTTTTTCCTGAAAACCATCCCTTTTTTAAAGTTCGCAAAATACCAAGTAATGGCTGGTCTGCTAGTGCCCGTGATATTCTAGTTGTAGTTCTGTCTCATGGCCAGCTTTGCCCTTCTCCCATCCCTTCGTTCTAGGGTTTTGATCAAAATCTTTTTATTTATCTTTGTAGTTCTTGTGGGATGCTTATATTTAATTAGAATTATTAGTCTCTAGAGTCAGAGTAATAAAAGGAAACATTTTCAAATCACAGATATTGTAATATTCAACCCACTGAACACTGTTATCAAAGAATTTTATCTTTTTCTCCACATCTTCGGAGAAAACTAGTGTACCTGTATTCCCATATGTGTACTTATATATGTCTGAAAGCTGTTGACCCGCCAGTGATGTTTCCAAAACATGCTCCATAGTCACTGGCTGTTTATCATCTAGCTACTGCACTCTTTTCTTCTAAACAATGAACTGGGTTACACAGGAACCTAATGTCATCCTGAGTGCATCTTCAATGTCCTTCAAATTAAGGGTAATGCCAAACAAGTAAAGAACAATCAATAAAAAATGGAAATTAATTAGTTTAAATAACTATATGGGATAACCAGAGAACATCTCTGAAAGCTGCTAACAGTGCTGGTAAATCCTGTTAGTCCTTCAGTTTCAACGTTCTCAGCTCAGCGACGATGCAAAGGAGCTCTGAAATCAGTGAAGCTGACAATAAAGGGTCACTGCTTTGTGGATATCCTTTGTGCAAACTTCCTTTCGCTGAAGCAGTCTGAGTTCAAATTCTTCTTCATTTAATTGTCGGGCAGTTCTCTTGAGCACCCAAGTCAGCCCTGTGAGTGGGAAAGGGCAGCGTGTTCGCATCTGTTCTCAGCTATCTGCTGATATTGCCCTCCTCTTCTATCAGCGTGTCATTTTTTGTAACTGAGATAAAGACAATCTTGTGCTATTGTGTATGCATTTGCTTTCAGATCTGAATTTCAAAAGCGTGCCTTTAGATCCAGGTTTTATGCATTGGTTCATCACAAAGACACCATTTCAGGTCTTTAGTCTTTGTTTAGATTTTTCACAATGTCACTGAAATTACAGTTGTCTTCATACATGTATGTCAAGATGGGATAAAGATTCCACCCCCCCCCCCTTTCCAGGCCTTCTCTGATCAAATGATAATAATCTGTAGCTTTTCTGAACCTTCTTACTCCACTCCATCTTTTAAATCAAGTCATCTGAGCAGCAAGTTCAAATTAGCCACTGGGAGTTTGTAGTTGGCTAGGTGAAAGCTGAGGTTGTCTGGTATGTTTTTGACAAATGCATCAGTCGTGAGGACAGGAATTGCACATCTGTGCTGGCACCTTTGGAGAGGGTAGAAAAAGCTCATGTGTGGTATATGAATGAGGATGTCTAAAAAGGTGGCTGTCGCCTTGAACTGAAGTCAACAGCTCTATGTTATATGTCAGATATGCTTGGAGTGGTTTGCTTCCTGTTAGCATTGGTCACGTTTAAATTAATTTCTTTTCATTTTCAGTATCTTTATGGCAGATTGAATTCGTTCATTTCTGAGCTGTGAAGATTAGTGCATCAGTGTTGCGTAAGTCAAGCATTTACACTTACACCATGATACCATGCAGCATCATTAAGGTCCTAGACCTCCTGCTTCAATGTGACAAGTATCCTTTCCTTATCTTATTTAGCACTTTGTGTAAAAATGTTTGAATTTTCACTGAGATATTAATAACAACTGAAGCTTTTATCTTAGTAACACCATGTCTGTTAATCAACAAAAGATCACAGTAACCTTTTGAGAAAGTAGAGTACATCAATATCCCTATAATTTACTCCACCAATGTAAAACTTTTCATGCACAAAATATCTCATTTGCATTTCTGCAAAGGAAAGAAAGATGTTATAATCTAAATTACAGGATTTAATGAAGGTCTAAAATGAAAATAATATGGATGAGATAATATTTTAAGGCTGTCAACTCATACTTTTTTCATCTTCTTCTGTCTCTAAAAGCTCAAGTACAGTTGGCAGATGCCAATGCCACATTTTCTTGTTTTCTCTACTGTCATAACTAGACATCAACAGGGATCAGCTGTGCACTTTTCAGCCCCAGAATGCCAGGCAGCCTTTGACCAAAATCACTCATGGTCTAAGTAATTGAAGTGGATCAAAGGCAGGAGAACAGGCATTAAGTAGAGGAACTGGAGGGATAAGAGGGGAAATAAGCCAGATGAGAAAAATGAGGGAAAATAGAAGTGTAATGGGAGCATGGAAGGATAAATGAGGAGGAGATAGGACACAAGATGAAATGTGACTGAAGGGCAGATAATAGAGTCATAGAATATCACGAGTTGGAAGGGACCCATAAGGATCATCAAGTCCAACTCCCTGCTCCTCACAGGACAACCTAAAACTAAACCACATGACTAAAGGCATCATCCAGATACTCCTAGAACTCTGACAGGCTTGGTGCTGTGACCACTTTTCTGGAAAGCCTGTTCCATTGACCGACCACCCTCTCAGTGAAGAACCTTTCCTAATGTACAGTCTGAACTTCCCTGATGCAGCTTCATTCCATTTCCTCATGTCTTGTCGCTGGCCACCAGAGAGAGGAGATCAGCACCTCCCCATCTGCTGCCCCGCTTGAGGAAGTTGTAGACTGTGATGAAGTCACCCCTCAGTCTTCTCATCTCCAAGCTGAACAAACCAAGTGACCTCTGCCGCCCATCATAAGTCTTACCCTCGAGACCCTTCACCATCTTGGTCGCCCTCCTCTGGACACACTTTAGTAGTTTGATGTCCTTCTTATATTGAGGCCCCCAAAACTGCACACAGTCTTCCCTCTGGTTCCTTAGTTTGATGTTTTTTCAGCACACCTAACCCAAATAACTGGGGTGATACTGCTTATGTCTGCCAGTCCTCACTGCTTGATCGTAGGGATGTTTTCTCTGGTACAAGTCTTTTGGGGAATGGCTGGTTTCTTTCTCCTCTAGCTTAACCCCAAGAGAAGACAATGGTGCAAAGAACTGACATGAGGCAATTACCTTTTGTAATAAGGACCTTTACCCTGCTATAGCCTATGCATGGTGTTTTCTGAAGAGAAGAATGAGCACACCCTGGTATTTTAGCCTTTGGTGAGAAGTGTTCAACATCTGCCATTGGCTGATCTGAAGAAAAAAATCTATAGTTATTCTTCCAACAGAAGTAGGAGAACAGCTTGCTAGATTTTGAGTTTGTTCAGTGTTGTGAGGCCACTGGTTCATTAGGAGTGGTAAAACAAGCTATAGACAAGAACAACTGAAAATTAACATCAGAGTATCACTAGTCCATTATGGATCAAGGCAGCTTTGGAGTTAGAGGTGAGCTGAACACTGGTGATCTTTCAGAGATGCATCAGCTGGTCCTGTGGTGGACACTGAACAAGTGTAGAAAACTCTGAAAAGCTTACAATCAAAGCAAACAAGACAAGAAGGAACTTCACGTATGAACCAGAGGGAAGGATTAAGGTCTGTAAAGAAAATTAGTTCCACTTTTCCTTTTTTTCCTGCTTCATTGTGCAAATAATCAGGTTTGTAACACAGATCTCGTGACATGAATCCTGACAGGCTGTTTTTGCTGCTGTTCTTTGCATGTGAGCAGATTCTTGCCCGAAGCTCATCTCGTTTGGAGCTTTCATAGGCCAAGATCAATTGGCAGCTGGGGCTCGGTTCCAAGTAATAGGTAAGGATTTTCTTGACACAAGATGTACTGTACTTCTCATTGAAAAGTGCCAGTTCATTCTGAAGGCAGACATGACCCAATGATATTTCCTCAGTAATGAATCATGTACTCTAATGCTTTCTAGAAACTTATTTTCTCTTTTTTTTTTTTTTTTTAAATTTTTCTCCATCAGGTCAGCAAGACTTGGATGAATTGTTAATATTTTCCTTCCTCCTTCCTTCCTTCCTTCCTTCCTTCCTTCCTTCCTTTCTTTTTTCTTGTGGTACAACTGTAAGGAGCTTGAAATAGAAAGGATGAGTATTGGTCAGGTTTACAGAGAGTGTGGGTATCTCTGGCCAAAGGGTGCTGGTAGTATTTTTGAAGCAGAACCTCAGCTTTTCTACAGCTCCTCAAAGAGCTAACTTCTGTTAGGGCTTGGGCAAACCAGTGAACAACTCTTCTATCTCTTGGCTGGCCTGCAAAATCCAGGCTCTGCTTTGACCTTGGAGATGGTGGTACTGGTTTTGTCCTGTCAGCACTCGGGGTAATTGAGTGCCTTGTGGGAAGGAAAATGCTGCTGTGGGTGGAGCTGGAATACACAGCCTGGGATCCCTACTTAGAATATGAAGAATGTTTAACATCGGTGATGACTCTTATGTGTATGTGGGGGTTGATCTGTTAGTCCCTTTTTTCTCACTGAAGCTCTATCCACCCCCAGAAATGAGGGTGAGAGGCAGAAGGTTTTTTTCTATTTCATCTTCCATCCCTACTTAAGCTGTAAGAAAAAGAAGCTGCTCTTGATGAAACTGGATGAAATGAGATTCGTGACAAGCAGTGCTGCATGAATTGAGTCCAGACTCGAGTGCTATTTTGATGTGTTCTTATCTGAGTTGGGAAGACCAAGCTTGAGAAACAAAGCCTGGGACTAAGGAATGAGTATTCATTTCCCATCTCATTCTTTCTAGTTCTTGCAGCAGAAAGTTTAAGCTGACCACAGCCCATTGTAAAATCTTATGAGGTTCCTATCTGAAGTAATGAGAAAGACTCTTAAATTTCTTGGGAGGGGGTTTACTCTGGACCAATGTGAAGTACACAAGGCATATATGACTTCCCAACAGATTGCTTTCCCCTGTGCATATTTGTGATGTTCCTCTTCCTTCTGTCCCCCTGCCTATCTGTGTCTGTCTTCTCATACCACTACCTCCTGTTATCCTCTCAGCAGTATTTGATGATCCAGAAACCCAGACCAGATAGTGAAAAGGAGGAACACACTGTGTGCTGCACAGCCACAGTCACGAGGACCATGGCTTTTACATGCAGAAGCTGTAACGAGCACCAGCACAGTCTGACGGTTATTCCTTATCCTGAAACTGGGTGGCACAGTCTGGTTCTCTTATCTCCATTGCAGTATTTGAATATCCCTGTTGGACAAAGCAGGGTGTTGGATTTTGTGAATATTCTTTAGCTGTGTCTTGTCAGTTTTGCCTGCAAGCATATAAGCCCTGCAGCCCTCTGAAATCAGTGACGTGATTGTGTATGACAGTCATTAGTGGGTGAAACAGAAATCTGTCTGTGAGCATCTGTTTTGAGGGAGCCAAATATAATTAAAGTTTAACCATGTTGCATTTGCGCTTTTATTTGCCAGGACCTAGTCCTCCTTCTTAGGGATTGCAGCCACATTTTTTTGGGATCCTTCTGAGGAGTTTGACTTGTGGCTTTTTTGTCATTGTATGTGTGTTTATCTAAGTGTGTTTTGTGTCGCAGCTGGGTCAAACAGATTTGTTCGGAGATTTGCTTCGGGATAATGAAACTGCCTTCATAAATGTCTTTATAAAACAGTTTGAGTTGGAAGGGACTGTTAAAGGTCATCTAGTCCGACACCCCTGCAGTGAGCAGGGACATCTCCAACCAGATCAGGTTGCTCAGAGCCCTGTCCAACCTGACCTTGAGTGTTTCCAAGGATGGGGCTTCTGCCACCTCTTTGGGCAACCTGTGCCAGTGTTTCACCACCCTCATTGTAAAGAAAAAAAATTCTTCCTTATATCTAGTCTAAATCTACTCTCTTTTAGTTTAAAACCATTACCCCTTGTCTTATCACAACAGGCTCTGCTAAAAAGTCTGTCCCCATCTTTCTTATAGGCCCCCTTGAAATACTGAAAAGCTTCAATAAGGTCTCCTCGGAGCCTTCTCTTCTCCAGGCCGAACAACCCCAACTCTCTCATGCTATTCAGGATTTTCCAGAGAGGAATACTTTCTGGTTTCAATTTGTTCTGAATGGGCAGACTCTATGCTGATGTGTCTTTTCTAACATAAATGAGGTGAAAAAATTTCAGGTGTGATTTTTTGCTTATAAGGCCCCCAAGCTGATATTATATTATCACAGTAAATGTCAGTATAAAATAATGCGAAGAGAAGAGCTGAGTTCACTGAATCCACTGGTTTGATTTTCTCATGTATATAGCAGGCATGGACGTGCCATGCATAGATAGGTAAAGGATATATGTGAGCACTTGGTTGCTCACACTGTATTAGATCTTGATATAAAGAATTACTGGTAGTTGCAATTACTAGTTATAGTCATAAATTAATTACAGTGTAGTCAAAAAGTGTCCAGACAAGACTGGGACCTCACTGTGGCAGGCTCTGTGTAAACTAAAAACTAAAGGAAACCACAGTGGAACTCAACCATTCTGCCAAAAAACCCTGATTTTTTTATGAAGAAGTAAGAAACAACAACACAAAAAACAAAAATATGAAAGAAGCATAGAGAAATGGAAGTTTCTGAAGGTACTGACTCAGGCAATAGCAAGGGTGCAAAGAAGAGTTTCTTGATGAGCACCAGCCTCCTTGGTCATGGCACCCAGTATGTCTCAAATTATTCTTTTCCAGTTGGGTGACTTCCTATGGTCTCTAGTGTTTCTGCTTTGAAGCCGGTAGAAGTTTTCCACTGGCTTCTATAAGCCCTCTAGATTGTGTTGTAATGGAATGTGGTTTGGAATTGGCCTAAAACCGTGTTGTATTCGTCTCTCAAATTTGGTTTGTTTGTTTCACTAACTTAACTTGAATTCATACCAGCAATCTGGAAAGAAAAGGTTCAAGAGAGATTTGCAAGTTTCCTACACAAGCCAAGCCTGGAACTTTAAAAAAATATTTTATAATTTCCCACTTCTCTATGTCACTTGTTCCTGAACTGAGCTGGAGCTTATTTTTATATGGTGAATCTCTAAGGTGGGCAGTCATCTTGCATTGATGTACTGCATTTTATCAGTTATGTTTCCATGATGTTGTTTGAGCAACAGGATGGATTAAATGTTTTTATTCTCTAATTCTGTGTACTTGCCAATGAATAAATAATGTCTTTCCTTAACTTAGAGGAACTTTAAGTAATGGAAAACCACAGATTAAAGGAATTATGTTCTCCTTTAAGGATGTAATACAGAGATTTTGTACAGTGTCTCCAGTCATGGAGTATATTATGATATTCTGGTGTGGTTTCCAATTTATTTTCAAGGGAGAACTGGATCAGGTATTGAAGTGCTAGGAGGAAAGTGCTCAGAGCAGCAAAGATCTTATTTAGGCCTTGGAGAAACTTTGCATAAGAGTTTGTCTTGAGTTCAGGCCTACTAACAAATATGTAGAAAACATTCTTTTATTTGGGAATGATTTAAACTTTCTAACTTGACCTCATTTTCACTTGGGTGAACATGGTCATCTGTTTATTATGGTCATCTATATGTTATCTGCTGTTGCTTTTATCCCTTTGACTCTGCTTTCAGCCTACAATCATTCATATTACAAAAGAACTTATTTGCTGAGCATTTTCAAAATGACAAAATGCAGAATTGCTTTAAAGAAATGATAATTTATTTTGAAAAATCCTTCCCTTTTTCTCTGACATTCCTTATATTATTAGTTTATTGATTTAGTTACCTTTAAGATGGGTCTGTGTAGATAATTTTAGATGTATGTGTGTCTTCTGCTTTTTTACTGCAACTCTAAGGCCTTAAATGTAATAATGGGAGTAGGAAATAAGTTCCTACCAGCACCTAACAAGGTAAAAGTTTCTCGTATAAACTTGCAAATAAGCACTATGTGTACTCCCTCAAGATTAAGTAGTTATGTTCCCCTGTATTGCCAATGGAAGAGCAACAGAGCAACATCTCCCTTTTTCCAAGGGAGATCTTGATGTCCAGTTAAAATTCCTAAATTTTCTCCTTTTGGCTGGATGGTGAGTTTGAGAACGTTTTTAAGGAGGCTGCTTCTGAGGGTGCAAACCAGATGGAGTGAACCTCTCTCTGTATTTTTTTGCTGATGGCTTTAATTGTTTTTTGGGGCATCTGTTGCAATAATTTTCCTTTGTAACTTTTATTCCTGAGCTCTCAGTACCTTGTTGTGTTACAGATTTATTCATGCAAGACACAGAATGGCAATTTGGGATGCATAAGTCTCTTGGAGATATTTTTGAAATGGAGATCTTCAGTCCAACTTTTCACAACAAAGGCAATTAAAGATGAGAGGGATGCTTGAATTTTTACAAGTACTAGGTGTTGTCACTGTTGTTACTGAAAGACTTCCATGCTTATTAATATTCCTGTGTGTGGATTTATGATGAGTGATGCTCAGCATGAAAAAGGCTTGAGCTTCAATTCTGAAGACTTCAGCGTGGCTGGTGTAAGTCCCCCTGTGGGTAGATGGATAGCTGTCAGGCTGCTGGGGTGAAGGAGAGCTGCCTTTGTCCCCAGGAAGTAACAACCTCCAGAATGTTTTAGGCTTGGCTCCAATCAAATTTCCTTTGCTTGTTACTTTTCTTTAAGAGGTCACCCAAGTTCAAAGGCTGCGCTAAATGGTGCAGGGATATCCCAAACCTCCATTTTTAACTAAGCTGTTCCTGTATCAGAACTAGCGGTTCCTCAGTGAGAATCTTTGTGACTTCTTCAATTTACACTCATTGATGCCATGAAATAATGAGATTATGATATTTTACTTAAATTGGTTTCAGTGGGGTCATAAACCTCAGTGTACGTAAAAGTATTATAATTTAGATCAGTGAGTTCATTATTTGAGCATGTAAACTTTGGACTGAAGAACCCAGCCAGCTCTTCAGATGTGTTGGGAACTGCACTGCCATGCACATGCTAAGGTCTTCTGTAGCTGAGAGTGTTACGCTTCTGCCAGGCATTTTTTTTGCAACTGCTTTTGTAAGAGTTATACTAAGGGTTTAACAAAACAGAGTTTTGGATTTTGGTGCAGTTCATTTACCTAATATTTTAGCTTACTTTTTGCATTCCAGTAGCTGAAGTTTATTCTCAATCTTAGACTGCTTTTGGCCAGATTGATCATTTTAAAATCACATCTGTAGGTGTAAGATACCACCACAAAATTGTTCATGTAGTCACTTATGTGCATGTGCAAGCGAGTTTCAGTCTAGAGGGTCTGTGTGTGTACTTGTCTTGCTTCGGTCTGAACCTTGTCTCTTAAAGCCCCAAGGCATCCCTTAGCTGTTTTGTCTTTTTGTTGCTTTGACCATCTGAAGTTTATAGGGCTCTGAACTCACGTTTGAAGAAGATTGTGTATTTACTTTGGCTGGCAAGCTCTGGAGAAATCCTGCTTGACCTTGGAGCCAGCCCATTTTCTGATTACTTTTCAACATCCTATATGTGAAAGACTTTTTCAAGTGGTGCACTGTTCAGGTGGTGGTTATTTCTTCTGGACCAGAATTGTGTCAGATTCAGGGACAACTGTCAAGCTCAGGGACAATAACATTTCTGTCCTGTTTATGTACTTTTTAAATATTGCTCCAAACACCCTAAGATCCTAAGACACCAGGGGAGTGCAAACTTGCATCTTTTATAAGGCATGGGAGGCCATCAGATCACTTCTCTCTGAACTGTTCTAGCTCTCCAGGCCAGCAGTGATTCCATAGTTGAGATTCCACTGAATAAAATAAGGGGAAAATGGAAATACAATACATTTTAATTTTGTTTTCTTTGTTCCCTGCTCAGCCTTCTATAATACAAGAATAACTGAACAAGCTTTTACAGAAAGAACTTTTGGGTAGGAAAAAATTTATTGCCAAGAAAAGCCGTTAAATATTCATGTCTTCAATTATCCTGTGCAGCCCCACCAACTGCAAGAGTTCAAAGCACAAATATCGAATTGCAAATAGAAGTGTAATAAATTATATATTGATTTTTGCCCACCCTGTGCATATGTCAACCAGTAAGGAGTGCTGTTTTGCATGCACGGATATAGACACGCTTATCTAAAGAGAAACAACCAATGTATAATTTATTATATTTTTCTGTAATGTGCTCTGAACTGTTTGAACATCTTAATCATAAGCACACAAACACAGATGGCTTGGCTGTTCTTTTTTTTGTTTGGCGTGATAAAGATGTCATCAGCTGCTGTCTAGTTCAGCTACACTTAAACATCCCATGATGGTCTTAGTACATGAGCAAAACCTAGGTTGTGAGAATCTGAGTTTCTGAGAACATATGGAATATTTGTCTATGATTATGACTGTTCTCACACTTTGATGAAGGTTTCTGCCCCCTAAAAGAGCCAGTGAAATGTCCCTTGTTCCTCTTCAAAGCAAAGCGATCCAGCCTTATTTTAAGCCATTTATGAAACGTATTCACACTATGTCTGCTGATTTTGCACCAAAGTTGACGAGAAACACATGTTACTTCTCTTCCTTGGGCTCTGCTGTGGGAACAGTAAATCGTAAAAAGATAGTTGAAATAGTTGCCTGGTGGCACTGAGTTCTTAAGCTCTCAAGATTTACATGTGATCGAGCTTTTAGTCACTTCATAACATTCAACAAACAGTTATGTTGGAAGAAACTTTTCGTACCACAATGAATACTCCTCTTCAAATACTAGAAATTAGGGAATTGTCAGCATTTTTTCACCTTGTAATTTTTATTCTTTTGTGTATTGTGTGGTTAGCTCACTCATAAAACAAAAATGCAAGATAATAGGATTATTTCTTAAGCAAATTGTGTGTTTTCTTCTTCAGGTATAAACCACTACTGAATTGTTACAAAGTTGAGGGTGATGTGCAGTCTATAGATTGTTCAAGCCATATGTTGAGCCTGATATGCCTGATGGGATCAAGACTTATGGCAACCTGCCAGATGTTGGTAGTCTATCAAGTGAAGTGTATGCTGTAGGGATAACATTTGGCAGTCCTCCTTTCTTCCTAGAAGCTGCTCTGGATGCTTTACTTGACCTTCATGCTGGATGCTACGCTTAATGTCTCCAGACATGAAGAGGGCTAACACTGTGTCAGCTTCTTCTGCTTTTTTTGTCGGTCTCAACTGGAATACATTGTTTTTGTTGATTCTCAGGCTTGTTTTGTGTCTTGAACTAGGTGCCAAGTAAGCAAGCAAAAATGTTTACAAAAATAGCTTTAAATAAAACATGAGAGATATACCTCAAATATTCTGACAGCATGCCTCAGCCCTTCCCTCTTTTTTGGTTGTGAAAATATAATGCAATGTGAGAATGAAAGGGGAAGGTAAAAATAAATAGGAAAAAAATGTTAAATGAAAATGATGTATAGCCAAAATAAAATTGCATACATAATTACCAGTTTTCTCTCTCCTCTGTTTTTTCAGGGAGTCTGGTAGCATATACAAACTTAAGGAAAATAATCATTGTGGAATAAGTTGAGACTATTAAATTATTTTAATTTTCCTTTGGAGGCTTTCTATTGGATGCCTGCAAGTATTTTTCAGTGGAGAATTAATCTCTGGAAGTCATCATAGAATAAATTTTTCCTAGTGGGTTTCCCTTATGATCAAGGGACTGACCTAACTCTTATGTTACAATATTTGAAGATAGATGGCTGAAAATGAGGCATTTATAGCGTATCATTAGGTACGGCAGAGCTGCAATGGTAGCAATTACTTCCCTCAATAGGGAAATGTATCCCTCTTGTCTCTGTTGTACAACCATCACTGTGTAAAATATATCAGATGAATAGTTTGAAAGCTTTTGAGTCTGCATGGAATAGTAATTTCTCAGATTAAAGAGAGCTAAGCTATATTATGGCTGTTAGTGTGGTTTAGTTAAACCTCAGCCAATTAATTTTTCATAGGTTATGTAGCAGGGATTGGAGCTAGCATGTAGTATTTTTTATTGCTACTGGGTTTTGGTTTGAACAGTGGTCAGCATATGCAACAGAGGGGATTTTGTATGTAATTCTTTTTCCTCTGGAGAATAAGATGATGTCCAAAATGTCACATCCTTCTAGACCTAGCCCCTAACACCTTCCCCTTGAAATACTTCCAGTGTTTGCGAGAAGCATCCCAGTTAATGAATACTGAGGGATGCAGTGATTTTGTAAATTTTGCCAATGCTTGAAGTTTAGTGATCTAAACAAGTTTCATCTGGAACTAGTTCTAGTTTTGAAATTGTGCTGTTTCTTCCATTACTGTGAACGGCTGCCAATTCCCATCCTTGACACCTGGGAATAGCCTAAGCATCTTGTTAGGCTGAGGGAGAGGAGCAGAAGGAAAATCAAAAGAATATTAATGTTGGCCCCTTTCTCTGCTACCAAGATAGCTTGGCCACGACCATAAATTGATAATGAGGCATCGACATTTTGTCAGAGATGAGTATGGCTGCAAAGATCACCGTGGAGGAAGGGCTTGTGCAGCAGCCCTTTTTCACTTTGAGAAATGGGATTAGGCTTCATTCAGTTTCTTACCATATGCCTGCTCTTGAGCTCTGCTCTGTGGTTTTCCTCTTACACCTCATCATTTGACTTTTCTATTTATGGTGGGAATCCCTTTTCTTCTTACAGATATGAAGTGCCAGCTTATGTTACTCTTTTCCTATTTATCCTCCAGCACATGGAGAGCCACTTGCTTTGTGTATAAGAACAATTTAAACTTCCACTGATTCTGTGTAGCTGTGTGCTTGCTTCCAGTCAGTGATATTGTCTTGTGTCTGTAGAGCAAAGCTGTCCCTTGAGACATTAAAACATTATGCCCTAGGCAGTGTTCCTTTCTTTCCCCCCTAGATTGTTCTGGTTTGTTTGTTTGTTTGGGGGTTTTTTGTTTTGTTTTGTAATAGAGGAACTTGACACCAGAAAGGAATTACCAGCCTGGATCACAGCAGGAGACCATGTAAGTACAGTTAAATCTAGAAATCTAGTAGTTTGGCTTTGAAGCTACCAATGCTAAAAATACCAGAACGCTGTGCAAGAAACCCACCAATAGGTAGGATAATCAGCACCTCTTTCTTCTCACATATGATTAAAGAAGAGTTTAAACTCAGAAGCTTGGTGTTTGAAGCCCTTCCAGAATCATGTTCAATATTGAACTGATACAACTCTGCACGTTGCTCTGATCTCTAAAGGAATTCCTGTTTTCTCTGAGTTTCCCAGTATGGCTACACGTGGTATGAAAAGGTTCTCTGTTTTGCCAGTTTTGGAAATTGCAGACAGATTTGAATAGCTCCTACTCATGGTAACACTGATGGTTAGTTTTATAGCCTCCTACTGAGTTTTTTCATATTGATAAATATTCACCTTTCTGGTTCCCTCTGTATTTTTTCTTCTATGTGCATGTGCTCCTGGAAGCATGAAAGCTGTAACTTGTGTGTAAATGGGACCCAGACATCTTCTACTTCTCCAGCATGGTGTCCACAATAGGATGCTAGGCTCAGTTGTATTAGTTATGTGGAAGGTCAGGTAGTGCTGCTGCTTGAATGGTTGTTCCTGGCACACCCAGATAGTTTAAAGCACGTTTGTTTGATTGTTCAGCATGCTTTTGTGATATTCATCACCTCCTCCAATTTAGATTATACAGGTTCACACTGTAAATTACATGGGACTTAGTTTTGCAGCTTCTTCATACAGGTTGTTTGCGTTTCTGCAAACACAAACAAAGCTTGTTCTTTTCCTTGGTGCAGCATTGCTGGGATAGGCTGGAAAGAGAGGAGGAATTCTTGGGACCAGGGGTAGGATGAGAAACTCCTCCTCTGTTTCCATTTGAGACTTGTCAGCAATAAAAAGGCTTTTGTTTGTTTTCAGTCTTCCACACTTGGAAGATGAAATCCAACAGCAGTTGGTTGAGAATAATGGTTTAAAAGCAGTAGGGTTCTTTGAAATAGTAAAAACTATTTTGAGGAGGCACTGGGCAGATGTAAATTGTGGGAATGTAATCACAGCATGTTTATCGTTAGAGTATCTATTTTGAATGCTACCTATGCAGAAATATGAGTGGAAAAAACAGGGTGAAAACATTTACCTTCATGCCAGTGATTCAGCAGAATAACTTTCCACAGAGCGGTGCTCATGTAAGGCACTTGAGGGGTAGGTGTTCTTAGAGACAGAGACCTAGCTGAGGTTGGTTCCCATGGGATTACCTTAGTTAAGGGAAACCAGTTTTGCAGCATCTTGGAACACCGTCTTTGGATGTGAACATGGAATAACTGTCCTGATTGTACCCAGTCTTTGCATTGTAAGTAGCAGGGTGATATTCTGGCAAATGCTGAACAGAAGAACTCAGTTCTGTAGGTATTACCAGGAAATAAATAGTAGCCAGGACATCTTCATTTACATAATAGTGCATGCTTTAGATGAGGAGAATATATATATA
>NW_010311417.1:18108-21279 GCF_000700745.2 Antrostomus carolinensis
TATATATATATATATGCATGTTTCTGTGAGACAGGAGAATTAGTGTGGAGAGAATATTGGCCATGTGGGGTATCTAGTGCAAAATATTTATTTAAAAAGAGCTTAAAAATTAAAATGTGGTTATGATGTTTTTATGAACCTGTATATTGCTGCCATCTTTGGCAACTGTGTTAGATTGATTTGTGATTCCAGCTAAAAGGTTTTCAGACTCAAATATGCACTGCAGTGATCACGTGCTGCTAGGGCAGAAGGAAATAATAATTTCACTTTATTGTGTTCAGAAAATGCCATTATGCAAAAATATGCTATCAAAAATTTAGCTAAAAAGGAACACTGAAAAAATAAGATGTTCTTAAGTAACAACAGGTATTTTACAAAACAACATCTGAGCTGGGTGACATTTCACTTCTCAGCATCCCATTCCCAGAGTGGTGTGTTGAGGGCAGGGCCAAGATACAGCACATCTGTTAAAGCCACTGCTGAGGTTTCCTAATCTCTGGAAAATGGCTACTAGAAGATTCAGCTACGCTTGCGAATCTCTGTGCTAAGCCTAGGTTCCCAATAAGGTAGCAGGAACTAAGTGGAACTTCTCTAGCTGACCATGAAAAAGTGATGGACACTTGATTCTCAAAGAAACAGAGCAATGTTACTGATAAGTGATGAATTTTATGTGATGCTACTTAAGAAAGCTATCATTTTTAGAGTATCAATAGCTGGTACCTGACATGTTGTTTTTCCTTCATGTGAATAGTTTTGGTTAAAAGAGGATTTTTCTACTAACTGGAAAGCATATGGCTTAACTGTTCAAGAGCCTTGTTCTCCTCCTCGTGACCCTGAAGCATCCTCTTGGATGTCAGTAGGAGGTATTCAGCGCAGTGGGTGTTCTCATTACCACTTGACATTTTGATGTTTGGTTTTCTGCCTGTTGTTATTTTAATTTTATTTAATAATTTGAATTCTTTCATTGCCAGTCCCATTTACCAAGCATTGAACTATTAGCGCTACTTAGCAATGTCAACATAGTCACTAGGAAGAGAGTTTCAATTCCAAACAGTGCTACAGCATTCCCCTCGCCATCTGCTCCTGCCATGTCATTCACTGTTGCATTTCCCAGTTAACTCTTTTCTCTAACCTCCTTGCCCAGAGGTTTTGAGGAGGGTGGCACAGGCTCTGCATAGTTTTGCCTGAATGATAAAAACCTTCTGAGGCTGAATCAGACTGTGGGTCACTGTAATAGCAGTGACATGGGTGAAGTTTTTGTCTGATGTAATTGGGCATATATTTGCTTTGTAGAGGCACAGACAGACAAATAGAGCAAGCACAGAAAGCACTGCAGGCTTTCTATCCTTAGCCTACTGTTTATCATAGACACTTTGCAACTCCCGTTAGTGTCAGCTCTGGATGTCTCACAGCCTTTAATGTAATATCTCAAATAAGACCACAGAGGGAACATACTGTACCTTTTGGGAGAACAAAGATATCAAGATTGAAGATGAGATTCAGCTCACTGGAGTTAATTTACCAAAAAGATAGATTACCAGTTGATATTAATCATCCATGCTTCTCTCTCTGCAGTGGAGAGGCAGGCGTATCTCCCAAGGATGATTTACGTGACTCTAATCACTGGGCAACCCTTTCTGTTAAGTGGCAGTAAGAAGCCAGACTAAGAAGGATGCTTAGCTTTAGATGAGCTTATGTGGGGGCTGGACAAGTTCATGGTAGCAAAATTCTTTGTGAGTTATTAAATCCATAGCAATAGCATCTGGCTTGCTGGAAACAGTTGGAGGCTGTGGGATGTTTAAGGGGTAGTATCAGATATGCTCATCCTGATGTGCTCTTACTCTTTCCTAAGCATCTATTTATGGCCACTGCTGGAGCTAACACACAAGGGAGATGGACTTTCTGTCTGACACCATATGGCTGTTCTTGTGCTCTTACGTGAGGCCCTTTTAGCAGTGAGAAAGGAGGGAATACACATTTAGTAAGAGACAATTTCTGCAAATGAGAAATTGGCGGTAAGGTTTATTTCCAGATCTGCGGTGAAGTGCTACTGACCTACAAACAGAAAAACTGGAAGTCAGTTTTACAGAAAGAGCCTGTGCCAGGTGCTGAATGTCAGTCCTTTATATCAGGTCACCGCAAGCCTTTTGGAGATTCAGATGAGCTGTTTCACCATGTGTTCCCCTCAGATGGTGCAAACAGCTTGTTTGAGCCTTAGACAGTACAAGGAGATTCAGACCTGACATCATTTGCAGTGTGGTGTGTAGCTATGCTCCCTGCCTCTCTGACAGCACCAGGTGGACTAACGGGGTGGAAACTTGTCACTTCAAATGAATCACTGAGGGCACAGAATGTGTGGCCCAAAAACCAGGTATCACTCACCAGAACAGTGCTTATGACTTCCTACCATCCTGGGCACATGCACATATATGTGTACTTCTGTCTTTTGGGTGGTTGTTCCAGTTGAAAGATTTGCAGAACTGACCATTGCTAAGGAGAGGCAAGCACCTGCGACTGAGCATTTTGCTGCCAGTATGGTAAAAGCATGCCTGTCATTTGCTGTGAAGATCTTTAACTAGTGTCTCCATAGCTGTTAAAAATGGCAGCATCGCTACATAAATACAGTTATGTTTGAAGTCAGAATTGCCTTTTGTGGCAATCTCAACATAAAAAGAAATCTTGATCAAACTGAGCAATGTGGTCTCCATAGCTGTAAAAAATGGCAGCATCGCTACATAAATAGTTATGTTTGAAGTCAGAATTGCCTTTTATGGCAATCTCAACGTAAAAAGAAATCTTGATCAAACTGAGCAATGTTTTCCATATCAAATCCCAAGACATAAAAAAGGTCAGTGGAATTGGATTCAAAACATCAGGCTGGGCTTGTTGTGAAATGGAAGCTTTTGCTCTTTTTAAAACACACTCTGTGTTGAAACTGTCAGCAAAAATCTGTGATGCAGGGAGAATGTATCAAACTTGACTTTTGCAATTTCCTGTTTCTTGCAAACTGCTTTTGTCTAATCATATTTGGACTCGAAGATAATTTTATTTAATGTGGATTAGGTAGTATGACATATGCATTGTGGTTTTTCATCATTCTCTGTTTAATTTTGAATGTGACATGATATTTTCTAGTACAGATGAAACTTGTTCAGCAATCAGCTTTGAAAG
>NW_010311417.1:21328-21730 GCF_000700745.2 Antrostomus carolinensis
AGCAAGCAAAAAAAGTTACTTTATTTTCAAGCTTCTCAAATTCTTCACTCTTAATTTGCAGATTACAGCCACCACTGTGGAGAGGAGAGGTGGTTTATCCTCAAATCCTGTCCTGCTTAGCAGCCTGCATAGTGCAGCTGCACACAACCGGGAAGAGTGTAGTTTGATACCAAAAGGAGAGGCTACTGGGAGAGTCAAAATGTGGTGTGGGAGTTGAAGGACGGTGTTAAAAGAGATTGATTTTTCAGCCCAGTGAGTATTAGGCATGGTAATTTAGGGCTGATGGTATAGCAGCCTTCTGTGATGTGGCTGAACGAAGACAAGGCTGGTTCCTCTGTTATTCATAGGCTGTGGTGACTTCACCAGAACTGTTGAAATTAGTACTACTACTAGTATATCAGC
>NW_010311417.1:21759-73413 GCF_000700745.2 Antrostomus carolinensis
TCAGAGGGTTTCCACTGTAGAAGAAAGACCTATTGAGAAAGGTGAAGAAAAATAATGCCAAAAACCCAAAAGCACTTACAAATAGGGTGTAAAACAGGAGATTGTAATTGTGTCTAGAGGTTGGAAGGTGACAACAGCAGCATGGAAACCACAGTGGGGACAGAAATGTTGGTTGGTGTTGCAGCAGGGGTGTTTCTTAGAGAGAACATTCCCAGACTTTTTGCAGTGTTCCTTGAAGCACTGGAGTTCTACCAGATCTGAAAGAAGATTGTAGGTAGGGTGCACTGATGTCTAGGTTTTACTGATTGCTTAAGATCAAACCAGGTATCAACACCATGATGGTATTTTTCCCTCTGGTGAGGCTGGAAGAGAGATTTGGGCTGTGGGCTTTTGTTTCCCAGTAAAGCCATGGGTTTGGTCTGCCTACCTACTATGGTCCTCCAGGAGTTTTAGTTACTGAGTACTGCAGAGACTTAGGGATTTACAATATCCACACTGCTCGTGCTCTTCCTGCAGTACATAAGAGTTGCCGTTCCTGAGGTTGCTGAGCAGATCTTTGGCTTTTTACAGGATATTGAGAAGTGTGTCCCCTGAGCATTAATAGATATGTGAAACAGATGCTCTGCAGCTTTTTCTGAAACAATGTCCTCTACTTACATGAGACTGTGGAGGCTGCACTTGGTGAGCTGGGGAGATTCTTCCAGATCTGCATTCTCTGACATACAAGTGACAGGGATGGATGCAAAAAGCTTTTGTGTGAACCTTTTTCTGTAGTAGACATTCTTAGTACTGCAGTAGGTATCCTTCTCTTGCCTGAATGAGCAATCCATACATTTGCAGAAGGATGTAATTTTACTCCTCTATGTAGAGGATAAAATAGTTGTTGAATCATTAAGAATATGTGTTTTGATCTAGGATGAAGTTGGGAAGGCAATTGGAACCTGTATAAGGACAAGATTAAATGTTTCCTTTTTTCTGTAACTTTTCCATATTCCTGTATTGAATAACTGCTGTCTTACTGAGAACTTCTCCTGGTACCACCGAGAAATCCACTAAGAGCACCAAAGAAACTTTGTCCTTACCAGTAGGAGCGGTCTAGGGTGGGAGAAGTGTTGAAAATCAGCCACTTCCTTCATTGCTATGGAGCCTTCCAAAATTCAGTTTGAAGTTTTACATTGTATGGGTTTATAAATCCTGAATTGTTGCAATGGTGTGTTTTGCAAGTGAAGTTAGTGGCACTGAGTACCCTCCACCTGTTTTACAGTGACAGCTTTTGCAATTCATATGTTTTTGCATGATAGCTACATAAAGCAAGGGTTCACTTCTGAGCAATACATAAAAGAAGAACAAATTCTCTGCATCACATCCTCACTGTGCTTGCTCGATGCCTTACAGCGATATGACACTGTTGTTGGTAGTCACGAAACAAACATGTTGCTGTAAAATTACATTTTATTATGTGATTGCTTTGTGGATAGCTGTATCTCTTCTTTCTAAGGGCACGTAATCACTTAGGTTGACTTGGAGCCTGCATGCTAGCTCTTATGTATATTCCAGGTAATATACATAGGTTTTCTGCAATAGTATTGATTCTAACAGAAATAGAAGAAATAGTGTAAAGTATGTGTCTGTGGTATTCCTGACAGGTTAGCACCACGTACATGAAATCTCGGGAATTTTGCAGGTTTGCTAGTGGTTACTGTTTTGTACTGACTTTGAGACAAAGCAAATACAGATACTGACCTTCAATCTCATTTTGCCATCTCTTTTTTCACAGCTTCCTGTTATGGGAGGAGCCTTTATGGACTCGCCCAATGAGGACTTTAGTACAGAGTACTCCTTGTTTAACTCATCAGCCAACGTCCATGCAGCTTCTTCCATGCAGAATCCACCAGAAGAGACATCCCGTTCTTCAAATGATGCCATATTGTTATGGATTGCAATAATAGCAACAATTGGAAATATTGTGGTTGTGGGAGTGGTGTATGCATTCACCTTCTAGGATGACTGCCACTCCAAACACTGTAAGAGAGGATAACTGCAACAGTATTTGTCATGTGTATGTATGTTTGAATGTGTGTATATATACATGTATATCTATATAAATATATATAGGTAGGGACTTTGTTGATTAAGTGCTGCCACAATCATGGGAATGAAATATAAGTTAATCATCTTGAGTCTTGATGGCAGAAAGTTTGGATGCAATTGCAAATTGTATGGAGGTGAGAGCTTTAATTGAGAACAGAGCCAATACCAGTTTTGTATAGAAATATAATAAAAGAGAGACCAACATGAGTATAGTAAATACAAAGAGAAAGTGAAATTTATATAGAAAGTGCTTATTTTCTACTATTTAGACTTTTCTAGCAGCTCTTCTGCATTTTGTCGGCTTTTTTTGTGCATTTTTTACTGTGGTATAAACTTGTATGAAATTGTTCTATGTCATGTTTGCTGGACATCTTAGTTTTCCAGATGGACTAAATGGTCAGCATTGGCTCAGTTCTGATGAAGTACAAGTTCCTCCTGTGTGTTTTCAGTGTGTGCACACACTAGGCTGTGTTCAAAATAGTGAGTCTTAAAGCTATGGTGGGCAGATGCATGCTATGTAGTACTTGCCTTCCAGTATCAATTTCTGGATCTGATAATCTATAAATTGATGCTAAACCTGTTTGCAGGAGGAGGCATAGCTATTGCCAGGTGTGGCTGGTCTGCAGACCCTCTCCACTCCAGAGGACAACATGTTAATCAGAGCAGCAGCACAAGCTCCCTTTTCTGTCTAGAGGTACTGGTTTTCAGTGACAATAACAGTTGTAGTAATTACTTTAAAGTTCTGTCTGGCTCTTCTTGACAACTCAGCCTCTAATGATGAAAATATGTATGACGATGATCTGGATGTGGGAGGCAGAACTCACTGTTTTCCAACACTCCTGCTATTACTATCAATTTCACATGAAAGTAGGGCACTTTCTTTGGGAAAAGCCACACAAAGGTGTCACTCAGTTTCATTAGCAGAGTGGTGGTTCTTTGCTGTTCCCACTCTTCTTCATGGTGAAGAATTTAGTATAGTGCTTTGGGAGAAAGATGCAAACATTGCTAATTGCACTAAGATTAATATTCTAGGAAGTTTAAACAAAGCATTCCACTGGCAAATTCATTAAGCAATAGAATAATCCCATTGGGCAAGTACCATAGTGTTAAACTGGTTTTAATCATGGTGGAAGTTTTTTGCTCTTCATGCAGAAACAGTGCTTGAGAGATCTGGCATAACTAGAGAGCCTACATAAACATGAAGAAAAGTCCACGAGCAATTGATACAATTACAAAGGCAACAGAATAGCAGAAAATGGTTGGGAACAGTACATTATATTGAGCAATATTTCCATGGGTCCTACGTGTTTGTACGCCAGACCCTGTCCTTCTCAATTCTGCATTGGAAACTTCTCTGCAGCCTTCCAACTTCACTTAACAGCTTGCTTTTTGCTCAGCAAGAATAGGAGGAGTGTAAGAACAGGAAAGGTACAAAGTTTATGCAGCTCTTCTGTTTATTATTATCCTCTGCCTGTGAAGGAACAAATAACTATTTTAAGACAGTGAAAATAATAATTTTTGAATTGTTCTTAAGACTACAGCTATTTTATTAGACAGAATTTGCTTTCTGTCTTGCTGATCTTCCAGAACTGGGCTTCTCAAACTTTTTCCCAGCACAGTTCTCATCTGTCCTCAACCACCTTGATAAAATCCTGTCTCCAAACAGGGAAATAGCTACACACATAGAAGCTCAGTTCCTCAAGTGAGTTGTCATTGTTTTTCTCATCCTCACAGTAACTTAGTTTCTCCCTCTCCCCACTAGCTCTGTTTGCATCTTTCCCAGCGTTAAAGGACAGTTCATAGTGTGGGGAAAAAATATACACAGTGACTACTGAGTGGTTATAAATACTGATTTGGGGCATGCTGCTTTGATTCAAGTAACTGTCCACCAGCCCTCAAGGAGAATGGGTTTAAAGAGAAAAGAAAAAAAATCCAAACCTCTCTATTCATTTGGCAACTCTTAGTCCAGCCTCAAGCTCAGTGGCAGACAGGTGTCAAAAATAGTCTCTGTACATGCAGGTAAGGCTTTCTGGAATTAGGGTAGTAGCTGTATGAGACAGAAAAACCTATACAGTACATACAGACTTAGAATGTGTCTGCTACTTTCAAAGGGCAGGCACTTTGTGTTATTTGTGTTTATTTTTTAAGGAGGAAGAGGGAGATTTCCACCAGAGGTGATTTTTTTCCTTCCCGCAAGATTTTATAACAATCTCTGAAGCAAGGAAGGCTAGAGCTTGTTTTGAAAAGATACAACTCTTGAAAAGGAACTGCTCATGGGAACAATGCATTGTCCCTCAACAAAATAAGTCCAAATGATAATTGGAGTTACTACCTAAAGCAGGCTGTGTAAAAATCACTTCCAGGAGCCTCATCAGAACACAGAGACAGAGACACACAGACACAGAGAACACGTGCATATCTGTGACTTACTTACTACCTTTTTTGTGCTATTTCTACACCAGTATATACCTGACTCTTGCACTGTCTTGTGAGCACAGAAGTGTCCAATCTTTCTTTCAATTCCATTTTTCTCCTAGATATCATTCACTGTTGGGCTTTGCAATTTCCCCACATTTTTTTTATACACTGATAAGCTTACAAAAAGTACATGGCTGCTGTGGGAAATCTGGGTTACAGTGAAGGTGTTTGGCCTTCGTTTTCTGGAAGGGACATGGACTGTTCTCCGAAGCTCTTCTGTAAAAGCAGAAGAGCACTCCGTGCTTTGCTGAGCACTTTGTGTATCAGTATGAGAGCAGAATTCTCCTTATAGAAGATCTGTAGTTTAAATAAAAGCATCTAGCGCAGATAAGTTACAAGATCACGACTGGAGTTTGCTTTGCGGTAGACAAAGCAAAACACTTTCTGTATGCTATGTTCTAAACATCATTGTGCAAACACAAGAAGCGATACTGGATATGCTCTGCAAAGTTGTTAATGAGCCATGGGAAGCAGGTAGACAGACTAGATTACCTAACACATCTCCTCTAGCCATGGCCTCTAGAGATTGATAGCAACATATCAAAGAACTTAACTGTCTCTCAAGAATTTTTTTGTTCTAAGCAGCCAGCAGCTTGGCATGGAAGCTGTGCAACCACCACAGCAAAGAGACTCAAGGCTGAACAGTTATGGAGGTTGGTACAAAGGCACATTAAATAAGGGAACTGAGTGGGGAAACGCACACATTTACTTCTGTTATATTTTTATCTGCAAGGGTAGAAATCTGGGTTTGTCTACAGCATTAACATCCTCCTAAAATAAAATGAGGGAGGAGGATATATTTCTGTGTCTGAAAACTGAACAACAGATTTTGAAACTGAGCTGATAGATACCCCAGAGGTAATGAGATCCCTTCTTCAAAATCCTTGTTTGCAGTGGGACTTCAGGGCAGTCAGCATCCCACCAAACCACTGGGCAGCCTATAATAATAAGTCCCAAAACAAGAGTGAATAGAAGCAGCCAGCTGTTATCATCTTATCCTGTGCATCCATTTGTACATCCATTTGAAGATAAAAGGAAAACGTGCCTTTGTGTCTGGGACCAAGTGAAGTCAGGAGTCCTTAGTCTGTAGCTTGTGATATATTTTGTCTGTTATTAGAAGCTTTCATTTTGCTATTCTCAAACAATTCCAGTCGTTAATATCCTCTTCACATTTCTCTGCAGGCTGCTGAGAATTATTAATTTCACATAGCTCTGTCTGTTTATCCAGTGTAATTTTACTGGGTTTCCTGTGGCTAATCACAAAGCAGAATCTGGAAAATTATTCTTTTCAAGGTTGATTTCCATTATTGAGAGAAATAAGCCAAAAATCAGAATCCCAGAATCCCGCAAAATCCTTCTGTGCTTTCTGAGCATTCAGAGCTCTGGAGAATTTGATTTCATCTGGTTAATGCACAGAAAGGAAAAGGGCAGTCAGGTCCCTGATGATAATGTCAGACATCAGGGTTCTGACAGGCTTCATTAACTCATGCTCTGCCCCTCTGAGCCCTGCTGGCTTTCTGGACACACAGCCCGCAGCTGAGTTTAAGTGAACTAACCATCAGGTACAGCATGTCCCTCCTCATTTTACAGCTTCAGGAAAACAAGTGCATTTATTTCTTTCACAGGAAGAGAGCCAGAGATCAATATTCTGCTAGGTATATTGTTACTGGTACCAATATTTTACCCATAAGATAAAGACAGGGATGTTTTAACATGTAGCTAGGCATTTGCCCCTGATCTGTGAACATCCTAAAGAAATCGAAGCATCATGAGGTCTTAAAGTCTCCTACTGCCCTTGATCTGATGCTAACTTTGTGTGTTTTCTAATACAACCTCTCTTTGCCTTTTACCTTGTCTTTCCAGTTTGAAATAGTGAAAATTAAATCATCACTCTGCTATTCTCTTGCTGTAGAGGGAATTCCTAACAGCTAGGGACCAACTCTGTCCCATTTTAGGTTTTGGCCCTTCAGGTACAAAGAAAGGCAAAAGTGTCCATTTGTCTATCTGGGGGACTCCAACAGAATAGGTGCCTTTTGCAGAACAAAATGGATGGCAATTTTATCTCATTCTGGCCCGTACAAGAGTATTTACAACATGACCAGACCTAATTTTGCAGTAACCTGTTTTGAGAATTACAGCAACACAGGCAGGAACTGGAAAAGAAAACAATCTGGATTACACAAACCTGTCACATATCTAATCATCTCAATGACTCCTCTGAAGATCTACCTGAGTGTCATAGGCAGGCTTGATCTGTTGGTACCAAGGCAGATGCCTTTTCGTATGAGCACAAATGGTGTCTCCCATCTTTTTGGGGAGCTTTGGGAGCATTGTGCCACCCATGCTATATTTTCCATGCAGGCTGCTAGTGAAGATATTTTCCAGTTGTAGAAAATACTCAAAAAACTTCCCATGTTGGTAGAATACATACAAGATTTACCTTCCAGAACTCTGCTTAGTGTCACCCAGGTTTCTTAAACATGGAATGTTGATGAGTCAAGTATCATCTGTACAGTAGCATTACCTCATTTTAATCTACAGCTTTATGCCAGTAGATCTCAAAGGGGTTCCTACTGTTACCCAGACTTTTAAAGGGCTGAGAACAGAGACAAGTCACTTCTCAAGAATGTCTCAAAAGTCACTACCCAGTCCTTTAGGCTGCATCATTCCTCATTCCTCCCCAAAGTACCCTGAGCTGAACTTGCATCCATCCCTTTAAACACCTTGTCACCACCATGAGTCTCTATGCTTTCATTTTATTTCTCCCCTTGTCTTCTCTGTATTCTTTCCATTCCCTGGTATCAGAACATGCAAGCATTTTGAAGCCAGCAATGTTCTTCAGCCTTTCTTAACCACCTTCTTGACTGACCTTCACTGACAGTAAGGTCAGTGAAAAGTAAGGCCTTATCCCAGTAAATGCAAAGAGCAGGGATACACGGTCTCTTCCTGTGGGAAGATCTTAATCATTATCTGCTTTAGCAAACCACAAAGTGTTTCCCCCAAGCAGAAGTGTAAGATGTGGCCATGAAGCTTGTTAACTGTATTGTCAGCATCCATACTCCCACAGCTCCTTTTAGAAATTCACATTTTATAAATATAGTGCAGTGTTCTGCAGTCAGCATTTACTGAGCATTCCTCAACCCAAAGTCCCTTGTTATTCTTAGCAAACCAGAATCACTGGTAATGCAATTGGGCTGGGGCAAGGGGAGTGGAAGTGCTATACACAGGAGGCTTGAAAAGCTCCATGTGATGTATTGTAGGGTCAAGGCCATCAAGCACTAGCCTAATTCAGTGAAGAAAAACAACCACAATGTGCTACACCATGGGTATTTCAAATCAAGTCACAGCTGTAGCTCTCAGATGCGCAGCCAAGCTACAATAGCCACATTGCACATTTCTAAATCTTGTGGTGAACAAAAGGAGGTGCATTCCTTGGCCAGAACCGAGATTGCTGAACAGCCTCCCTCACAAGTCCCTCTTTGTTCTGGTATTGTTTTGGAAGCTTCCTGAGCTGCAATCATTAAGGTGATGTCGCGTTTCCGGTGGAAGTCAGTCCCACTAAGGAGCGAATAAGATTGAATTGTTTACAGAGCTAAGCCTAAAACTCTGTTCAGTTACTGCCTTCATAAGTATGATCAAAGTTCCTGTGCCTGCAAGCTGCTCTATCCAGAGGGACCTTTGCCTCCACCTGGAGTCAACTGGATTAATAACACTTCTTCTACGCCTGACATCTGCTTCAGTGGATCAACTTGCAGGACTAGCTCTGGGTTGCTGGTGTTTTATTTTAAATATATCTAAAGATGTCCATAATTTCCTAATAGAAAGAAAGAGAGAAAGAAAGCAGAATGCTGTATTTTTTTAAATGAGAAGGTGATAAAAACCAAATCTGAATATTTTGATAGATATACTGGAAGGGTATATAATGTAGCAAACAGTTGCACTATTTTTTCTATTGTCTGAGCACCTAACCTGAGAAATATTTGTTGTTTCTCTAAAAAAGACCTCTTTCAATTCTGAAGTTATGAAATTTGGAAGGATGGAGTGCAAAGCCTGAATGCAATTTTAAGCTAATGTAAATAAATCCAGTAGCTAGATTTGTGAGGTAGCCTATAACATTTATTTTTGAGTTATCTCATCTCTTATATTGCCTAATTGTTGGGGGTTTTTTCCAAAATAAAATAAATAGTAACATGCATCTGTACTTCACACAAAATCGCAGTCATGGAAATTACATCCTTGAGGTCATATAAAACAGCTTTACAGAAGCCCTTCATTATGCACAGTTATTTTTCTGAATAATCTTTGATAATTTAATTCTCTTGTTCTTTCTGCTACCCTGTTTTGTACACTAACAGGTTTTCAGGGCTTCTCTGTCTTGTTTTTGTAATGTATGGGTTGGTTTAAAGAAAAACCTTTGCTCTTGTAATCATTGTTCTTGAAATGTGGATCTCTATCTGTAAAGAGAAAAACAACTTTAAATATGCCCTCTGTTTTCTCTACGTTCACTGTAACAGAAATGTATTATTTTAAGCTCCTGTTATATTCTTTTCCAGTTATCGACTGCTTTCACTGGGTGTACTTAGTACTGGTTCATTCTTTTGCTATGGTGAAAATGACAAGTTTTGTTAAAATCAGATGGAAACTGTGTTTTTGGATAAAGCTCTTCAAATTGATGGCAGGGTGTGATTTTTCATTTTATTCTCAGTTTACTTTAGAAGTATGGAAATGTGGTTATTTAATTATTACCTCCAGTGGCACACTGACACTAATAATTTGTTGCAATTTACAAATCTTCATGATTTGTCAGCCTTTAGAAACCATCTCTATTGCATATATGGCACAAACGAAACACCATGGCTGTTTGTACAGAAATGGATTCACCTGCTCTCAAAGTCCAAGAAGTGCCTCAACATCTCTTGGAGCCAAAAACCAGATGTCTCAACTTCTTAAAATATCAGCTCAGAAGCCCTTATACTGTGAACCCTTGTGTCACTGCTCTTTCCCAGTTCTCTCTTCAGGTTAGGATGCCCATCCTGTCCCATGGTGCTTTTGTGTAGGTGTTTTTGTGACAGTGGCCCCAAGCTTCTGTCCCAGGGCGGCCATTCCAAGGGCTTTCGGGGCCTCAAGAGGGCATCAGACTTCACCATAGGATGTTCAATAAGCTTCATAAAAGTAAATACCAGCAAAAGGACAACGTTTGGCTTTCCTAATACAGTGCAGCATGTAGATTATCACATGCCTTATGGTTCTCTAAAAGGAATCCAATAAGGTAAGCGTGTTCAGATCTACTGAAGGAATGACAAAAGGATGTGCTAAATGATCTCTTATGCACAATTTTAAATAAAAAAATCACTTACCTTTGAATGAAGAAAACTCGGAACATCACAAAGATGCATACACCAATGCTGATAGCAAGTCTAGCAAAAAATAATATAAAAAAAATCAAAAACGTGTTTTCTTCTAGTCCCAATCTTCTTCAGTCTAGCAACAGAACATACTTGAGTTTACCCATCAGAATGTAAGGCAGTGCAGTTGCTACACTACAGCAATATCTAATTATGATTCACTTTTCCATTACAGCTGTGCAATCATACAGATCTCGATTCTCTTCATTTCTTAATTCTGTACAATAATTAGAAATGAGAATAATTTAGAAATGGAAGAGAATGTTCTGTTGAACAGTCAAAGAGGAAGAATATTAGTCATTTAAAGATTTAACTATGTGTGTTCAGATTAATAAAACCAGCTGAAATTGTTGGCACTATTTTTTTGCACAGCACTATCTCCATAAACAAAACTAGATGCTAGTGTCTGCTAATGTAAATTGTTTTGTAATGAGACTAATGAAGCCTTTTAGCCCAAGAAAACCTGTCCACTATAACATTTCAACTAACATATTTTGCTTTGCCTAATGCTACATTACAGTTTTCTTTAGGATAAAGAACAATCAATTCAAATATTTTTGAATGACTAAGTGACTTCACTGTGTTAACAGCAGCATGCACATGTCTTATACTGGGCTTGATGAAGAACTTCTACAAAGAGTCTGCTATCCATTTCATTGCCTGCTGGGATAACAGAAACATTGGAATCAAACAGGAGCTTGCCTTTTGCTTTGAATTCTTAGGAGATGCCGCAGTGTTTCTGAAAGGCAGAGGGCCGAGAACACCACGCTATGAAATTGCCAGCTCACGTGCAGTGCAGGTGCTGGCACTGCGACTCTGCCTCCACCATGGGGCTTACACCAACGCCAGTCAAGCCAGCCCACTGGGCCTCCCCCTGGGCCTGCCTTCAGGAGTCAATTAATGTTGTTTCCTGTAAAGGTTTTCTTTTGAGCTAATTGATGCTGTAATGGCATTATTTTGAGCTAAGCAAGTCACCCACAAGGTTTGTATTACAGTTTATAAAGATGCATCTTATGATGCTGAATAGATGAGATCAACCGACTCCCATTTTGCCTTTACATATTTGGATAATCCTCACCCATTAGAGGCAAGAAGGATGCTCCTTTTATGAAGATTTTTTCTTTTCATTTCTGTTTTGAATTACAAAAGTTTTATGCCTGCAGATGTTAGTTGGGTACAGAAACAAGGTTTACTGCTCTGTGAATTTCCCTAGTGACTCCTTAAAGAGTAAAGTGATTTATTACTCCCTGGGCCTCCAGTGTAGCAAACAATATTAAACAGAATTTTATTTTCTCTGCAGCTCACTTCTTCTTTCAAGCACCTGGGCACTTTTTTTTTCTTTCTACACTTTAATTTCATACTCTGTGCTAATACCCAAATTCTTTTGATCTCTGGCAATATTTATTACTTGAAAAGACTTCATGGAAATATTCACCAAAGTCCTCTGTGATAACAGCTGATACAAAGAAAGTATTTACAAAGTACTTATTTCCCTCACCTTCTGGTAAATCAAAGTACTTGTTAATTCCTTTGAAAGCCTCATGCTTTTGTTTTTTTTTAATAGTTTATATAACCACATGAGTTTCTCTTAACCGTACTAGTTTCTGTTCTCTGTGCAACCTTCCCTAGTAATTTCTGCTTACTGTTTACTGATTTGATTTTGTTTCACAATGGTTCCATCTTCTGGAGTCCGTCTTGATTGGAGTCTCCTAAAGTCACTCAAACTTTGACCGTGTAAGAGTTTTTCTCACCTTCCTGCTTCCTTTGTAGTTCAAGGATATATAGGACCTAATTCTTAAAGTTGTTGTCTCAGTTGCCTCACTTCTGATTGTAGGATACTCTAAATGAAACCTTGTTTTTCCCATCTTCCAATCGCAATCTAGAATTCCTATTCTTCAGGCAATTTTGGAAAAAAAAATCCATTCTAAATGTGAACAAACAGAAAAACATAAAACCGACAATATTTTGTCCTATTTCAGAATGGTTTTGTTTAGCTTTGATTTTACCTATAAGACATTAAGAGACAGATGATATGACAAGAATCAGAGCATTTTTACTACAGTACAGTTCAACAGTGTAATTATAAACAACTTTGGACTCTGATATTCTAAAACTTGCAATATAATCTTGCCACTGAAACAACTGTAAATATATCAGTAAGTGAGGAGCATATAGTGTCAAAATTGTCAAACTGATTTTTTTTTTTTTTTAAATAATCTAGTAGCTCTTGTGATCAAAACACTTCATCAGATGTGTTTTAACTTGTTCAAGTGCTGGGGTTAAGAATGCTTTCCCTGATGAGGCTGATTTAAGTTAGACAAGAGCCACCCTTACTTTATAGTGCAACAAAAATCCCCTGCTTCATTCAATGCTTATGTACTTGCCAGCAGTTAGTTAATGCTAAGTGGGGAAGAGCTGTCTCAGAAACCAGCCATGTCAAGAACAAGTGACTTAGAGGTCTAAAAAGCTCTTCTTCAAACCAACTGATTACTCAAACAGCACAGGAAATGATCACAAGCACTAATGAAAACTACAGCAGGGCTGCTCTGATGAGAAACTCCTGTGCTTTCCAAGGGTTTGTGTGCAGCATGGGGCTGGGAAGGAGGGCTCTGTGCGGGGCTGCTCGGGGGCTTGCCAGGACAGAGAAGAGGCTGTGTCCCTTCAAAAAGGAACACACACAGCTGACCTGGGAAATTACTGCAGAGTAACTACCAGTTGTAGGTGACTCCATCCTCTGTGTAGATAAATCCTGTGACTCACTACAGGGAAATAGGAAGTGTCTCCTTCAAACCTGCATGGTAAGAGACTTCCATTATAACACGTCTATTTTAACAGGAAAGAAACATGGTGAAAGAATAAATGTTGAACCAAGTGGTGAAGTACTCGTTTATATTCAAAACAAACAAACGAACACCTCCCCCCCCCAAATCTGGCATAGAAGTAAGGATGATGTCTCTTTTAAACCACTTGAGTATTTCCTCTTATGGCATAATACAAACTAGAGAAAGTGCCACCACATCAGATTAGCAGAACCAGAGTGTGGGACCATTCCAAACTGGAAACAAAACAAAACTCTACCACTGTTGTTTTTTCCTGCGCTGCAGGTGTCAATTGCCTATTCCATGCACATCCCATAGACAAAATTGTAGTACAATATCAAGGTTTAAAACAAAACAACCACACACAAAAAAAACCAAAATCAAAACCCACCACCACACACACAGAAAGGCAAATTTTCCTGACGGCTTTAGACTGACCCCTTGAAGGACAGTTTGTGGTTTTTGCAGCCTGCTGGAAGGGCAGCTCTGCTGAGTCTCTAGGAGCAATTCTGTGACTGGCACTTCAATGGCAAGAGTGACTTTCGCATGACCCATTACTTATGCTGTGGACTCAGTCAATGGACTTCACTATCCTCATGCACCTCCCATTTAATGTTGCAAGTTCTTCAGGACACCAAAGACTGCAAGATAGGACTTTATAACCAGCTTAGTATCTTGTCAGTGTAGTCATTTGTCTTCTGCCACTTTCTTTAGCATACCTACAATTACATTAATTTATTCATTCAGCTCACCCATTTGTCTTCTGCCACTTTATTTAGCATACCTACAATCACATTAATTAATTCATTCAGCTCACCCCAGAGTCAAGATTCCACTGAAAAGTTGCCAGAACTGATATCTCAAGTTTCCACTTTGTTGTGAAGAGTGTACAAATTACATTCAAAACTGTTCTCGCTCTCTTGTGTTTGCCTTTATTTTCAGTGCAAGCACAGGAATCCATAAACTTCAGCCTATCATTTCTCTGTATGAGGATCCATATGTCCAAGTCCTGTCCAAAAGCCCTTCTGGCCAAGCCTTGTTTCCATTGCCTGGCAGAGATGTGCAAAGAGCACTTCTGGGCTGAGAAACATTACACCCAGAAAAGTCCTGGTCTTCACCTGTCTAGATTGGGGACCTCACTAGAGTATGTGAAGTTACTTTTTAGCTTGCATGCCAGGTCTTTGTTTGTTTAGGAACAGTCTGATATATGCCTTAGTCTTGCTTAGACTACCTGGTAAAGAGTTCATCCCATTCATCTTCACCCAAAACAGCAGAAGCATTCAAGGCTGACCAGTGATGCAGCCTAAGAACTGATTATTACTTTATCCCCCTGAAGTTTTTGCAGGTGAGAGTTTTGACAGCATAGATCCTGAGATTCAGCAAACTATAAGACCCATGTGGTTAACAGCTCATATTAAATGAGAAATGTAATTTCAGCATCAGGTCTTGACATTTGATGCCAAGGTGAGTGGGCTGAAGCATTCTACATACCATATCCATTCTTATGGGTTACTACACTGTCATGTTGAGATTCCTCCTCTCCTGATCAAATTGAAAAAGAAAAATTGCTTGCCTCTAGGTGTTTGAAGTTAAATATTTTCATGCAAAAAGAAGTCTCACCCTCTCTGCCTACTTCTGGCATTGAATCTCACTTCAACTCAGGGAAAGTATTTAGAAGTTAACATCCAGTCCACTTATTATTGTAGGAAAAATTGGCTAGGAGAAGCCAAGAAAATATTTTAAGTACTTCAGATGCATATTCATCAGCTGGAAATCTGCATAGTTTTTACTATGCAGGATGTTCATGTTCCCTCTTGGGGGTGATTTACAAAGTTACCTCAACACATTACAACACCTAAGAATTATTTTTATTCTATAGTGATTTGCTTCCCTTCCTTTTCTCTCCTGTCTTCCTTAAATTATGTCAATGTACACACTACAAGTACCTTCCATTCTTCAGGTTATTGGACACTGGAAAAGTACAAAGGTTTCCTTGGAGAGCTGCAAAGCTGAGACACGAGATTGAAGTATTATTCCTGATTAAGGCAGTCTAAGGTATCACAATCTAAAATCTAAAGTTATTTTTCCCTGTCTTGCTTAGGAAACCAGTAGCTTTGATATAATCATAACCAAAGTATTTCCCTTCTTTTCCATCAGTAAAAAATAGTGTTTAAGGTAATATTATAGCCTTGAGACAGCATTAGAGCTCTCTACTGGAATGCTAAATTATCTACTATGAACTAATTGTTGTATCATATTACAGTTACAGTGAATGATGGGCCTTTTTCTTTATAGGTTATAAAACCAAAATGATTAATATCCCATCTGCTCATTGGTCTATGAGGCATTCACAGAAGTGGCTCCCTGTCACCCCTTACTTTTTGCTTTATCCTAAGTCACGTTGGATACAGTCATGTTAGTTACGTAGAGGTGAATCACAAACTTAAAATGGATATTGAAACAAAACCAGCCCATTTCTTCACCTAGATCTATTTTTCAACACAATGTAGCTTTGAAAAAATACTCCTCGATAAATGGAACTCAGTTAGAGAAAGGATTCATAAAATGTAAGTGTTGAGAAAGCAGTGTTTGGAAATTTGTGGTCTATTTATATAGAAGATTAAGTTAAATAATCAAAGTATCTTTTGGCTTTGGAATCCTTTTAAGAATTCTCCTTAAATACTGTTGAAAGTCTCTAACACAACTTTGGAACTTTCTTCTGTGGCTTAGAAACACATAGAAAAGCTGTTTTTGACAGCTTCCTATGTATTTTTCTGAACATCCTTGGAAAATAATTTCATTTCCATTACTCAAAATATCACCATAATTTATTGATTGGAGCAAATTGCACAATATCTTCAGCAGATCCCCCAAAACATAATCTTACTCATTTTTTCCACATACATTTTAAATGATTCTGCCTAGTGCAATACTTAAGTAAGGTCCTTCTTGATTTAGACCACTAACAGTAAGCTCAGAGTCATACCCTTTGTTTCACATATGGCCCAAAAAATACCCAGTAGGATGATCACTTAGTGCAAGACTGGGAGGAAAAGAAAGCAACAATTTCTAGTTGCCCAAGTTATTATTCTTTAGCAAGCTCAAAAGCCAGGGAAATTTGAAAACTAGCATTACCATGATACATGTCATTATTTGCATTTGCAGAATGACCACTCAACTTGCCATTTTTGAACTGGCATATAAAAAAGTGAATCTGTTCCTCAGTTCCTGCTAATACTTTTCCTCCTTTGCTATGGGAACCTGTCTCCCTGAAGGCAACGAGAGGAGAGTTCTCTGCATAAGGATATGAGAACTGCTGCTTGGCTGACATGTAAATGCCTATTGTCCTTCAATGGGTCTGGATTTTTAAAAGCAACCCAACTCAAGACCAGTGGACCTTGAAAGAAATTTGCTGATTTTGTATTTCCTGTCACCAGTCTTTGACACTGCTTTCCCAGTTTTCCATGAGTGATATCCTGTCTCACTAAGGGATGCATTAACAATAAAATGTTTCCTCTTTCTGGTGTTCCACATCAAGAGAAGAAGCACCTTAGTGGACATCCAATCTCTGGTCATTTTTTTTTTTCCTTTCTTTTTCAATTTATCTCTCTAAACTATATGCAGTGCATCTTCTGTGATGCTACTACATTTGGTTTTGGTTATTTTTTTGTCAACTTCTTACATTATGCTTGTTTTTAATTTTGGTTCATTTCTATCTGTGGGGTTTCATTCTAAAGTTCAGTAGTCACCATTCAGGCAATCTCAGAACCTCAAGTTAATGAATGGGAGCTCTTATCTTAAGTCTTCTCTCAGAGAATCATATACTGGACATTTTAAATGCTGACAGCCACTTTTGTTGGTTTGGTTTTTCTTTGCTTTTTAAAATCTACAACAACATCAAAACTTTAAAATCAGGACATACACAAAATTCAACGAAACATGCACAAAAACCCAATCACATTTCTCTGATCTAAAGGATATACCTATATGATGCAATGCAGCATTAGGCCAAGACACCTGAAGATATTTTTCTATCTACACCCAGCAGTAAATTTAAATTGGCACAGTGTTCTCCTGGGGTCAGCATATCCCTTTCTCAGGAAGCTCCCTTGTCCAGGAAAGGAGTCCCTCTCACTTGTCTGTGCCAAAGATAACTTGCTCATGCATACATCAGTCATCTTGGTACAAGGCACTGCTCTACTCAAAACACATCCTTGTGTTTTCAGGCACCGACAATAAGTAGTGTCACTGGGTACAGCCAGAACTGACCCCAATATGACATGTATCCAGAACATGTATGTGCCCTGTAGGGCTTAATTTCTTGTACTACACCTAAAGGATCTATTCCCTACCACCAGAGGCAGCTGTGAACACCACTCTATCCCTTCATGTGCCTGCAGGTGGAAAAGCTGACATCCTTGACCCTTTTTTCCATTACAGCCTACTAATTGGAACACTGAGGAACTGAGAGATCAGGCTGAAGCTCTTCAGAGTCTACAGTACCTATAGCCATCAGGCACAGGCACACCTTATCCTAGGACCAGCTCTCTTGGATCTAGAAAGCCAGTAGAGTTATTACATGACAAGAATAACATGCTTTAACTTAACAACATGCTTTAACTTTTGGTCAACCCTGAAGTGGTCAGGCAGATGGACTAGATGATTGTTGTAGGTTCTATTCTGGTATACTGAAAAGGGCAAGAAGATAGTACACTTTGGGATCTATCATTTATTGGTTTTGGGGTGGAATTTTTTTCATCTTTTAGTTAATGTAAACACTACCTTAAGATTTTCAGGTAGTTTGAGATTAGATATGTTGGACAAAAAAACCCAAAAAAACCAACAAAACAACAGACTTGGTGGAGACTGCAATTTCCACCCTCAGTGAGAAACCTGAGACCTTCTGTATATTCCCAAGTGTGACCAGAGTGGAATGGGAGGCAAGTTTCTTCAAACTGATGTTGACTGTAAGGAATATGACTAAGTAGAAATATCTTGGTACATTATCAGGAAACAGGGAAAACAGTGTTAGGGCAACAAAGCCACACACTACAGTCAAAATTAACTAAAAATAAATCATATCCACGACACAACAAATTATCAGCAAGACAGATGGTCAAGAAGAGGGAAATCATAATTGTTTCCTCTGGGGCTGGATATCTGAAAGTAAACACTCAATCTAGTCCCAACTTTGTAACAGAAAATAGAATTCAATAGCATGGAGGAAACCCTGGAGAATCATGCAATGGCAACACAGTATTTAAAACCCTAGCCATATAAGGGAAGGGACCGATGATGACAATTGTTCTTTAAGTCAGTGCTGAAAGCAGACTGAGAGGAAGTTTGGTCTGTCAGAGAGTCAACAGTCTGGGTGCTGGGAGACCTTGGCCTCCACTGTCTCTCCTGTTTATTTGTGATCTCTGAACCAGACACTGAATCTCCTTGTTTATACAGTAGTTCCCAAGTGAAATCTCTGTCTGGGAGGGAGAGGTGGTCAAGGTTTTCATCACCCTCTAAACCAGAAGAGAACTAGAAATCAGTTTTTCTAATATTATCACGAGTCCTCGACATAGCAATATTAAATAGCTCCAAGAGACCACTCTATGGTGAAGGTACAGGTCACAGCTATCAAAGAACATGGGACATTTGTCAGTTTCATTTTAAATACACTAATGGTGTTTGATGAATTCTATAATTTCATTAAAAGTCTGCTGTTTGTTTTTTCACCAAATTTCCTGAAAAGTCTCTGCTTAAGTTCCCCATGCTTGTACAGTTGACCTTTGATCAAGTTAAGTAAGGCTCTGTCCAAATTAAGAGAATATTTTGTTAGTGTAGATGAGATGATTGTGCTGGGAAAGTCTCCATCCCAAGCAATTTTGAGCATGCCTAATTATATGGATGGAACTGCCCAAATGATTAGTTAGGTCCCCATCTAATTTGGTGAAATTTCTAGACCTTCTCATGCAGAAACAAGTCCATCTATGAAAGTTGACATGGAAACACATTTTCTTAGGAACAGAGTTTGGAAACATGTGGATCCCCAATACTCTGATCCCAGAGCTAAAAAGCTTTCTACAACATTCAAACACATTCTGGTACTTCTACATTGTTTCCAGTGCAAGTTCTGATGCTAATAAAATGCATTTAGCTTTGCTGAACAATCATTCAGCTTTTTAATAAATTGCTTGTCAAAAGAAGGAATTTGGCCAGAGTACCAGTTGATTAAATTAGCCAAGTACTGCCTCACATCTGTGAACAAATTCTGCAGGCTATAAATAGCTCACAAGCAGCCACATGCCACAGCATAACCTGATCTTATCCTCCATGCTAAACCTGGGCAAGGAAGATGCAAAGGAGCTGGATACCTCAACTGCATATCATCCAGAAGGTCTACTCTAGCAGGAAAATTCTCAACTGATCAAATCCAAATATTCTTCAGCATCATCTTCCTCTTCCCAGATAATACAGGGATGAAAAAATACACAGCAATGTGACCAGATGCCACAGTCACAATCACATTATTTTAGCAACGGGAGAAGAGAGTTTTTCCTCATCAGCACTACCAATTACAGCAGCATGGTACAGCCACAGCACAGGCTTCATAGCCAACCCAAGATCCATTGACAACAAGATGGAGCAACAGCCTGGATCAGAGAAGGGGTAAGTGGGGCAGGACTGCCCAGCCACCTGGCCACCACCATGCCACACAAGCAGGAGCAGACATACTGAACTACATTGAGAAAAGGGTCAGCCCTTCTGGTGTGGTGTGTGAGCTAAAATCCTCATGAGGATGGTCATTGACAGTACCCATTGTGCCTGCTTTGTGCAAGTTTCAGACACCTCTGACTCTCTGTGGCATAAGTATGTAACGAAAATGAAAAATAAATTGCTAGCTGTTTTGTTTCTCCATTAGAAATCATGTGTAAAGGAATTTATGAAAGAAAATGTCACTTGCAGAGCTATATACAGCTACACAGAACTTACTCCAAATACTATAGGACAGGAAGTTATTAGGTTAGCGCTGCCTTTCTCTCACATGCAGAGGATGACCTACAACTCACCACCCTACAGATATAAGGAGGGGTTCCTCCTCTCCCTCGTGTTTTACTGTCTTGTCCAAACTGCTACTGCACAGTATCACTGGCTGACGCTCACACTCCTGCGTCTGCCCCATCACACTGACCAGCATATCACCCCACCTGCTTTATTTAGGTCTCATCCCTATGCCTGTCAGACAGAGTGACAAACACTCCTCTCCTGCTACAATACCTCCTTTTCTAGAGGAAGTTCTCTGGGGCCATGTCAGAATTTGGGGAGACAGGAGGTGGGGTCAGTAGTTTCCTCTGCTCCCTATGTGATGTGACTTCTAATCAAGTGCTGATATTTCCTGTTGACACGGAGAGCTTTGGACTACACCGTGCTACCAAAACCTTGAGTGTTCACTTCAGTGATAATGTTTGGAATACTTGAAAATATGAGCTGGTGAGATATTAAAACTCATCAAAATACAAGGCCACTTTGGGGGAAAGAGGTTTTGTACACTTCCTTATAGTTGCCGTAAATACCTCAAGGCTCCTCATGTCCTGGACAAGGAGAGGGGAAGCACATACCTTTCTCACAGATGCACATTCCTTGGTTCACTGTGGGATGAAACACCCTTCCTGCTGAGCTCTTTGCAGCAGTACTTGGAATTTATCCCGTGCTTTTAATCTGACTATAAACAACAGCGTTACATTTGTCTCTCTCATTTCTGGATATTGTTTATACTCAGTTGGCTGTAGAGAAGGCTGGTCAGTCCATCTGGATTTCTTCCCCTGCTGCTTTCCAGGCTAATTAATATACTCTGTCCTGTTTACTGGTACTGCTATGCACCACCAGAAACAGAGAGTCGTGGTGATTCACATCAGCTGGATTGAATTCAAGGATGTAAATTAATTAATTAATTAATTAATTTTACCTGGATGACAGTACTTTCTAAAGAGTTATAAAATGGCAGTGGCTACCAAGAGGAATCAGCACCTCTTCGTTGTGTATTCAGCAAGGCTGCTGTAGCAGGAAAACACACTCATGGTATTAACAATATATAGAAAACTGAAGAGAGCTCAGATCACATCTAGGCACCTCAGACCAGATGTTCAAAGCTCTCAGTAATTCTAAAAGAAATATTTTCATCTAAATATTTGAAAGGCCTTGGCATCCAGCAAGTTAAGCCATTATAAAGACCTGTCAATTTGTCTTGGAGCATTTGGCAGTAGCATGCAAGGGCCTCTTCTAATAAGAACCCTATATGAATACCTGCACAAATGCACGTGCCAGGAATTGCTACAAACACGGTAATTATGATACTTCTAAGCTTTGCTTTTGAGCTTTGTAAACAGAAACAGAAGTCAGAGTGTGAATCTCTATATTAGGCAAAAAATCCGGTCCCACATGCCAGTGGCTACTGCAAGGCATGCCTGACTTTACTTACTTTTATAGTGAAGCTGCCCTGTGAAATATTTTTCTTGTCTAGAAGATACAAGGAAATAGCTGCAGTCTTCTAACCAAAAGGAAGCAGGAGAGCAGGCTGGTTACTCTCCTAATTTCCTAGGACAAATTCCTAGGCAAAGAGCTCTCTCAGTTAGTGAGAAGCACCAATTTTCTGAGTAATTTTGTATGTCAGAAACTAATCCTAGTGCAGTTTAGGTATACTCAAGGACTATTACAACGAGTACAGCAAGATAATTCATCCCAAGAATCTCCCTAAAAGAAGCTGCCTTGATACGTCCAGAGCATCCGGGCACGTGTGCTGCACATTTCAGCAGTGATGTCAGACACAAGTCACTACTAATTCCAGAAACACCATTTGAAAACTTATCTACAATATCCATCAATCTAGTATAACAGCACAACATTTGTTCTAGATTATTGTTGTCACAGAAACCTGCAAGATCACACACTGGATGGAAGTACATGCTTTCCCACCCAGTGTCCATTGGAGAGACTGGATGTAAACCACACTGCTTCCTGGGCTAGGCTCTACCAGACCATCAACGTCCAGTGGGAGCCCACATCGTGCCAGTCATCTCCGATTACACAGATTTACACTCTTTGCTCTATAGCATGAAGGCAAAAGGAGAAGCTTCAGATGGTGATTCGGTGGCATGATCTGGTTAGCAATCTTCTCAGGGGTCAACAGTCCATGACTCCGTCAAAATTCCCTTATTCCTCTAGTGCCAATTCAGTGTTCACTGTTCTGCAAACAACAGGAGGGGCGGGGGGAGAAAAAGAAAAGCACCTTGGGCCCAAGTGTAAACAGCTTTCAACTTCTTGTTCTTACTTGAAATGGAAAATTTAAGCATGGATGTTTAGATATGCACTCCTCTAGCAGCTTCTTGCCTGCTGCTCACTTTCACAAGAGCCTTTTATAATTTCAAACATGCTTGAGGCTTCTGATTACTCAAGAATGCTTTCCATTACAGCCTTCCTCAAGCTCTGTCCCTCCAGATGTCCCCGGTAACCCTACGTGGGCTGTGGTTCTTATCCCTCCTGTTCTTTTTTTGTGTTACAGGCTTTTCTTCCCAGTCTGACTGCACGCACTGTGAAATAGGCTTTTGCTTTCCAAAACGCACCATAGTGCAGTACAGGACAAACAACATGACCAGGGATCTTATTCACACTAAGCCACTGAAGTGTGATTTCAGGCTGCTTTCCAGGCCAGGTAAACACCTTTCAATGTCAAAATGGTCAGCACAAAATATGCACGTTGTTTGGCAACAAATAATAAAGGATTAACTTTAAGTGGGATTGTTTTATATTTATCCACATAGAAAATAAAATATTTAGCAAAATAAAAAATGTTTCTGCTGTAAACATTGATTGCAGGAATTGTAAATGAAAGGAAAAAAACAACCCCCAAACCCCCTAAACAATTCTTAGAAACAATTTCAAGTAAAAAACATTTTTAGTTTTAGGTATGATTATTCTCCTGCAGTGTGTATACTAGATGCATTCACGGGGACAGATTTATTTGAAGCTAATTACTAAGATTATGTAGATACAAAGTCCAGTTTAGGAAATCCTAAAAGTGCTGAAGTTGGTAAGAATTATCCACACATTTACTGTTCTTATTTTTTCTCTGATTTAATACCATCAGGCACTGCTGTGGATAGAATAAAGGTCTAGATGGACTTTTGATTTGAATCTGTTCACCCACTTCTCATGCTCCTGAGTGCATCCCAGGCTCCAGCTGCTCCTGGGCACTCACGAGCTACGCCAGCTCCATGGGTATGTAGCACCAGCCCTCACTTCTCAGGGGACATCAGCAATACAGCCAGGTGCACATACTGCTTTGGGGTGTTGGCAAGACTGATTTCACAACAGTGTGGGAAAACCTGTCTATACACGGATACAGTCTAACCGCTCAGTCAGATGGTTTTATTAGAGACTGTTTGAATGAACACAGGCTTCTCTCTCAAGGTAGAGACCCATTGTTTATTTTTTTCTAACAGGGCACTATTGTTAAACTCCATACCATAGGTTCTTCTTACTCAGGGTAACCTCAGTTTCCCTCTAATGTATACTGAGCTGATCACTGCAACACTCTGGTAGTCAGAGACTATCAGCCACAGGTGCCCTGCCTCAAATTTTCTTTACTGCATCTTCAAAGGGAGATAGGAAATATTCATACAGCAGAGTCTATTAGAGACACTTTTTGTGCATTTAGCATAGAATAAGTGTACACCTCAGCTTACTGGGCAAACAAACACAAAGATGCTAGGAAAGCAGAATTATAATGTTTTCTAAAAGCATGAAAGTTAAACCAGAAATTCTAGTTTTGGGGGAAAACTTAGCGGAAGGAAATACATATTTGTTTTCTGATCATTCTTGCTAAGACAGGAACATTGTTTGGGAAAGGTGATTTCCATGATCAGCAAAGGCACAAGTGGAGATGCAGCTATAGTGGTAAAAGTAGTTTTGCTACAATAATTTAACTTATTCAGACAAAATGGTATAATGAAAAAAATCAATATAGCATGCTCTTTTGCTTCTGTGAAGCAATTTCACAGTAAGAGGGATTGCTAGACACAGAGGTATCAACCAGTCTTTTTTTATTAGGCACCCACCTGTAGAAGTAACACAGATTTCCCTTTAGCTGCAAAGCATTTACAGTTTGCTCTTAATCAAATTTTCCTTCAAAGAAAGAAATGAGTAACAAGAAAAAGTTCCTGAACTCAAACTAATGGTGCAAATCTAAAACTAAAATCATTTAAACTTTGCTGAACTTTCAGATCTGAAGTTTAATGTATGATTTAGAGCACCACTGAGTGCAGCCATGACACTGACATGGACCAGAGCCAGATGCGTCTTAAGCATTAGCACTGATAAGTACAAATACATTCAGCTTATGCCTACATAAAACACTATTTGAGGAAGCAGAAATAGTTCTCTAGCAACTGAGATAAATAAAGCTTTAATTCAATTTTTTACCTTTAAGATCATTTACTGTCAGGTATTAGTGCATCACATTGATCTGATACTGAAGTTTATGAAAACAACATTTTAAGCTAAAGGATAGATTGAAAATAGGTCAACAACTAGCCAGACTATGCAGAGAGAATTTCTTTGTCCTCAAACTCAGCTCTAGCATATCAACAGTTATTATCAATTTTGAAACTCTTTTACATGTTTCTGATGGAAATAGCAAAAGATTAATGATTTCATAGCTGTCATTCGCATATAGCATGACAAATTATTTCAACAGGATTCTGCATCACTCTTTTGCTTAGGTACATGCAAATTGATTCTATTTGAAGGTAAATTATGCCCTGGAAACCAATTCATCTCATTCCCTATGAGGGTGGATATTAAAAGAAAATTTGTTCAAGTGATCTTTAGAACAAGTGTTAGTACCTACCCTTCTTAGGACAAGCATTACAAGAGGTCAGTATATGGCATATTATCTTGAGCATTGTTTTTGAAGCAAACTGCTGCACAACTCAAGCGGCAGCACATGCCAGTGATTCACCTTGTAACAAAGCAGAGAAGTGTTTGAGTGCCTACCCTAGACAGATTCACAGCAAGAAACCTCTCTGCCCCTGTAGGCTGTGCAGTTGATCTCTATTAAAAATACTTAATGGGAGCCTTCATGAGCAAAATGGATACAGGTCTACACCAAAGAGGACAGCTTAGGTGCAGCACACTATTGCTTCGTCCTCAGTGACACAGCCCAAGCAAAAGTAATCTCAGGAGAAATTACTTTTAAGAGAAAAGCAACCGAAAGGAGTAACAGTCACAGATAAATTAAATACCAAGGATATAATAAAATACCATATCCACTACAAAGTTCTTCACTGATAATCTACAACAACAAAAACATTAACACTATACAGCAAGCCAAAATGATCAAATCAACTTATAAAACATTAATCTGTGCACTGCAAAATATTCTCTTCCAGGACAATCTTCCATTTTGTTTCTCACTTTTGCCTACCTTCTTCCTTTTCCCCTTTGCTACCTGATCTTGCCTGCACACTTGGACTGCATGAAATCACTCTGATTTTGATCCTCACCTTGCAGAGAGGTAAATGCAAATTCAGTTGCAGCTGTAAACCTGCCCAAGCATTTCAGTGTGACTGTTCACATGATGGATGCTGAGCACACGCTATGGGAGAAGCGGCCTTTCAGGGGAGATGGGAACTTATACCTGCCTGTTGCATGTTGGGCACTCCTATTACAATATAAATTCTACCAACTATATCGTTATTGCTGAGCACTATCAGCAACGTGTGACATAGCACTAGCTCAATCACAGAGATTTTTTTTAAGTGTTAGATAATCTACTGTTATACCATATGGAAGGCGCATAAGGAATATACACCTCAGAGCACTGAGGAGAGCTGTACACACAATTTGCTACCAGTTACAGATAATGTACTTTGTCAGGGTCAAACATCAGAAAACTGAGAGATATCAGTAAGTCTTGCATATTCCTTCTAGAACATGCCAACCTTCCAGAGAATCTAACTTTTCTTATAGCTATACTATATTTACTTGAAAACAGTCCCCAGAGCACATACTTAGGATTAATGCTTATAGAAGTCACAAGTAAGAGTGAAATAACCTCACGAAACTCTGAGAGCATATTTAAAAGGTAGTATGATCAATTTGTCATGGCTGGTGCCAAGATTTGGCACAGATTAAACCAGTTCTTGGAATATGGAAATTGTTGCTGAATTTATGGAAAACACAATGAAGCAACACATACAATAAATTATTTTAAATGCTAATGTAGCTACAAGTACTGGAAATACACGTAATGGGTAAAGAATGGTTCTGTTTTAACTCTTGCTGATATGAGTAACCATGCCCTGCAGAAGAATTCCTCAGTACAACGCACAAAATAATCTCTAGCACTAAATCTGACAATAAATCATTTCATAAACATTCTCCTTGTTCACATGAGAGGTTGCTGCCTGAAAAAATCTGTCATAAAGACTATGCGTTTGTAAATTAATGCTGAACCTCTGGAAATAATGAGTCAGTGGATAGTTATTCTATGGGGTTTATTTTAATAGAAAACATTGGAAGGAGAGAACCACAGTTAGTTTTGCAGTTAGCATAAGTCACAAGGTCAGCGCCAGGGCCCACACCAGTCTGGATGAGACTGTTCTTATCTAAATCACCAGTTTATGCTATATAAAAACTCAACATTAATTTAAAAAAAAAAATAATAATCCATTTCATTCTTATTCACATTTATGCATTGAGATAAATTTTTCTCACCAGGAGCACTGGAACAGTTTCTGAGCAAAATTCTTTGGCAACACCAAAAAAACAAAGCAAACAAAAAACTTAGACAAAGTCAGTTTGAAGACAGGATTTTAATTTAAACAAGCAAAGAAACAAAATATTTTGAGAAAAAGGAAAAAAAAAAAGAGCTTTGACCCCTCCCTGGGAGAAATGGACAGAGCTAACAAGACACAAGTTTTAACTGTTTAACTTCTCAGCTGTTACTATTTCAGCTATTTTCTGAGATCACAAATTGCACAAAAGTAGGTGTGAATGCTTTGACCTTGAAGTGACTGATCCAAATCAGATAAAACATGTAGATAGCAAGTTTCAATGTTAGGATTACCACATATTCGCATTATTAAAGCCCACCTTAAATAATACAACTGATAAAAACCAAAAAAAGACAAAATAAAAATCTCAAATTCCAGCTACCCTGAGGTAATATAATTTTAGACAATTAGTTCAAAAATTATTTGTTTGAAATTTTGAAAATTCAAAACAGTTTTTAACTGAAGTAGTACTTTGAAACAGGATGTTTTAGCATTTTGGAAAATTTCTTTTATGTTTTTTCCTCTTTTTTCAAATAAAAAAATTCCTCAAAAATCAGATTCTGATTTGGTTTTATTTTTTGTAATTTTCTTTGTCTCTAAGAATTTAACAGGAAGCACAACAGCTGGAGTGAAATGCTCCAAGCTTTCTCATGAAAAAAACCAGGAACCCATCAGATAACTGCAAGTAGCCATTTTCATCTTAAATAATAAAGTACTCTTCACAGAAAGATAAAGATGCAAGTTGCTATAATTCAAAAACATTATTCTCAAACTGCAGTTCTTGAATTACCACCGCCTCCCCCCCCCTTTTTTTTTTTTTTTTTAATTTTACTTTTAGGTCTGACTTTATTATCAAAATATACTACGATGGTCAATAGCTCAAAAAGAACTAAAGGAATTTTGGTAGATCAAAACTACTACGATGGAAGAGAAACAATTAAGAATTAAATGTACACTCTCTCAAGGAGAGAAAGGGGAGTAGAGAGCAAGGATAGGTTTTATAACATCTCAGTAAAACTGGAAAAACCTCATGTCATTAAAATCAGCTGATCATTTGGTTTAGCTTTTAACTTCAGAAACACTTTGAACACATATTTACATATAGAGGAATAAGCAGTTTTTAAATGTTCTTCAGTTGAAACATATTCCTTTAACCATTCACTTTTTGCAAGAAAAGCTACAACATGAAGACTTTTTCATTTAACATGCAAATAAAATTAATAAGGCATATGAAATCATAAAGGAAATGCAGTCTGACCTTTTTTTTTTTAAAAAAAAAAGAGGAAAAAAAAGAGAAAGCACACCAGTAATCCTTAGCTTCTTCACAAGTCACATGGAACTCTGTCTCTCGCTCTCATCTCACTTGGAGCAGAAAAGCCAGCAAACACTGAACGCAGCAAGCAGCACTGCTGCAGCAAAACAGCTGACTCTCATCTCACTTGGAGCAGAAAAACCAGCAAACACCACACTGAACGCAGCAAGCAGCATTGTTGCAGCAAAACAGCTGGAAGCTGATTATCCAGGCTCTCATCTCACTTGGAGCAGAAAAGCCAGCAAACACTGAACGCAGCAAGCAGCACTGCTGCAGCAAAACAGCTGGAAGCTGATTATCCAGGACTGAATTTGCACATGGAAGTGCAGTTCTCAGCTCTCCTCAACATCGCAAAAGTAGAATCTTGAAATCCAGGTCATATTTCATAAAGAGATAGACATTTGTTATCCCCACATTTGTTAGAACTCAGAACTTTCACACATAACTAAAACTGCCAATATTTTTCTGTTCTCCAGGTTCTGTGAGAAAATACAAACAATTAATTAGGAAGGAAACTACTTGGGAATTTAAAACTTTTCTGAATAAAGTATCTTCTCTTTAATTTTTGTTTCCCTCCTTAAATTGGAACTAAATGTCATATTTGGGTTATTGGAGCATAAGGAGATACACAAAATGAGAGGATGCTGTCATTCAGTCTTACTGACCTTTGGATCATGAGCAGGCAGGACAACCCCCACCACCTTACAATCATCATTTCTCTGCTCCATGTCATCAGGCAGCTAAAGCATGAGCCACAAACAGCTCTTCTCCTGCAACCTGTCACTATACCCAGCACTCTGCTTCACAACTGTTTGTACTTTACATATATCATGAGGTTAAAATTATTTAAGAGATGAACAATAAACAAAACCCTATTTTACTTCCACACACCAACACGTACTCTCTCTTGCTCTCTCCCTGCTCACACCTTTCATGGCTATTAACCATAAATATTTCATATTCACAGGATGCTATAGAAAAATCTTTTTATGAGGTTGTTACTCATCACTTAAATCCCATTGCAGTTTCATTCTGAAAAATAAACTTGATAAATGTACTGCAGTCAGCTATTATATATTTAGAGCATTTTCTCAACAAATAACTTGAACGAGCTTTCACCACTGAACAGATCACTTATCAAAATATATGGTTCTCTGCATAAGTTACATTTTCTGTATAGTACTATTTAAAGAACATGGATGGTAATAGACTTTCCACTACTCACTGAAGAAGCAATAGTGACTTAAAAGCAAAGACACAAACCTTAATGGAAAATACCCCCAGGTTCTAGTATGCCAGTGGGTTTGAAGGCTTCAGCATTTTCCTTATCACAGTCACAAAGGCTTGCCTCAGCCTGCAGCAGAGCAGGGAACTGGGCAACGATTGGTACCCTGACAACTGAACTGCTTTCCCCCTTCCTAAAAGGTCTCAAGCCAGCGTACACATCAGCAAAGGTACAAGCAAGGCACGCACAGGCAGGATTTGTAAGTACTCAGACTTTGTCTGATCTGTTACATCCTCCCTTCCACATCTTGCCAACCACTAGAGCAGCAATGCTCCTGCACGCAGAAGGCAAGATCCTGATCAGCACAGGGATTGCAGAAGAGGCTCTTGTGTTTAAGGCTGTGGAAGACATTTATACCTGTGCTTAGGTTCAGAAAGACAGAAGCATCTTTTATGTGCTTTATATTGCTTTCAAACATCTTTATTACTACCATTTTTAGAGCCAGCTCCCATAACTGCATATTGGCAGAGGAACGCAGGGAATTTGGGAGGCCCCATGAGGGGAATAATTCATCATTGTTTGAAATGTCAGATTTTAAACACTTCTAATCTTCCTTCTCGGTGCCCTTGCTGAAAGACATCTCCTCCTTTGAGGAGAGCTATTTAAATTGTCAAAACAGGAGAGGTACCTACAGAGGTGACAGTGTATCAGAAGAAGGATGGGAAAGAAGAGGCAAAAGGGAAGAAGAGTGGGAGCTAGGAGTGATGGAGTTACAGTAGCAGGGGGATCACAAGAGAGAGGATGAGAAAGAGAGCACAGACTAGAGGACATAGGCTGTGAGCAGATTAGAAAAGGGGTGGAGGACAGGCAAAAAAAATCAAAGCTGGTGGGAAAAGGAAAGGAAGTAGCCTTTATGTGTATATATATATATATATTTTTAATATACTTGAGTTTTTCTCCTTTGTTTTTGCTCTGAGCATCAAGCAATGCAACAGAAGACACAAATAACCTGGTTAGTAGTTCTTGTTTTGACTGAGTCTCTTTATTACTATTCTCTTTTTCTTCCCTTTCCTCCCCCAGTGTGGTTAAATGCTGACAAACAATCCTGCCAAGCCCAACTTCATCTTCACATCAGCCTTCTGCTTCATTGCCTTCTTATCGCTCTAGAAGTATCACCTACTTCCAAAAGTGTCATCTTTCCTTTGCTCAGCTGACATTCAGTCAAAACTCCTCAAATTGTTACAGTTGATGCTCGTTTGGCAAGAGATTAGAATAAAAATTCTACTGCATTAACAGAGGTTCCTTTGCTGCAGTGACTGATGGCTGTTGCAGTTGCTTAACACTTGCAATGTTTTAAGGGCTTCAGGTATTGTAAAGTACACTGGAAACAGGCTGGGTTTGTTTCTCCCTTAGTGTTAGTTTGTCTTGGGTTTTTGGCTGGTGCTATGAAGGGAGACAAAAAAAGCACAAGATTCTAGCAGATGAGCAGCATAAAATTTCTAAGCCTGGGACTCTTTCATAACCAATACTACTCTCTGAAGCATACTGACATTGAGAACATTGCACTGTTACAATAACACTACTTCGTATAAAAGTACTACAAACAAGGATTTATAGTTCTCTGGGTGAAAAGGACTCCAGAGTTTTCAAAGACTGCAAGGAGTTGCCTCTTCCTTCACCTCTTTTAGCATCCTGTGCCTCCACACATGTGCTTATCAGGAGTATGGGCAGAAAAGGGAGACTTATCCTGAAAAATTTCACTGCAAGGTCAGAGTATGACAGAATTTATTATCAAGGTCATCCTGCTCTCAGCACTCTCCTCGGACCCAGGTGTTTAGCCTAAAGGACATCACCATATTAATTCCTCACTGTCAGGTGAGATAACTACAGATGTAATGTTCTGCTTTATCCATGCTGTCCCCAGGGAAGGGAACATCGTGCTGGGGCAGGTGTCACACAACAGCATAAGAGATTATTTTGAACAATATCATAGAAAGACCAGTAACATCTGTGCCTAGTACCAGTACTGTTTCTTGTTTTTAGACAAGCAGTCCCACAGGGACAGCAGCATAGTGTTCAACATTAGCTGTGATGCTATGTTTCAAACCAACCTGTTACTTCCCCTTGACAAGGCTTTGTCTCTATCATGCTGTCTTGCAACAGTGGACTAATAATATTTATTTATTTATTTTTAATATCAATCCCACATAGGTTTGGTGTTCAGAGCTCAGAACACTTCCATAACAGCATCACAAACACTAATGGGAGTTTTGTTATAAATGTGGATTAAGTCTGGCCCTTACCTTTCTTAGCTACAAAATCTTATATTTTGTGGTTCTTACAATACACTACTGAAAGTCTTCAGGCTGGCAAGTCTATGCAGCTGTGCTGGAGATGCAGATGTATGGATAGAAACTTAAAGCCTTTATCAAGGTCATCATTCCCCTCCTAAAACAACAGCAAAAATCCCCAGCAACACAACTTTAAACTGGGGCCAATGGGGATTTTGAGATGTGCATCATAAAAAGGAGTATTACTGATTTCAATCTCTTGAGGAAAAGCAGAGGACAGCTTCATAGCAAATTCTGAATTTCAATTTCATTTCCTGAATTTATTTCCCCATTAAGACAGAGATAACTTTTTATCTACTGCTTTTAAAATGTACTTGCAAATATGGAAGAGATACTAGATACTATTAAGCTTTTTTCCAGAGCTTTCTAGATGCACTTTCAGTGATTATTTGCTCTGGTCATCTGTTATTAAAATAATAACTTGTGCTTAACCTTTACATTTCATCAGCATGGAACACTTTGTTACTGGCATACACCATCGTAGCCTTTCCTCACTAAACATCATCTCTCTCCCTTTCCTTATCTGGTGATTAGTTTTAACTGTCTTTAGTGCTAATGAATCATTTTCCAAGCAAGATGGAACACTGCAGAAAAACCTCTTACAACAAATCACTAACTTGGTGGAATCATAAGTGAATCCTGAATGAGGCTTACCACACAGCCCCTTCTCTTTTCCTAGAAGTGGTTGACAGACTGTTGTGCAAGAGCATCGCTGTAGTGGGACTTTCCAAATTTTGCCAAAATTTTTGAGTGACAAAATATTTTGAAGAAAATAATAGCCAGTAACTGTTCCATCCCACATACACATACCCCCCCCTTTTCTTACTCATTTAAAATATTTCCCATCTTTCTACAAGTTACTGTATGGCAAAGCTGGGGGTATTTTTTCCAACTCTATTTTAATTTTTTCCAAAGCTGGAGGAACACTGTAAAATTATGAGATTAAGGTAAGAGAAATGGCATCCAACACATTTGATTTTACTGGACTGTAGCCCTAACAGGGTTGATGGGCTCCACTGACCCCTGGGAAAACACAGTGGTATGATGTACAGTGGTGTGAGCTTTCTAGACCAGTACAGTTGCCAGAGATCTCTTAATGTGAAACCACAATTTGAAACAATTTAAAACAAAGGAATAAAAAAGAGGGAAACCAGGCAAGAGGATTGTCAGTCTTTGCCAACAATCTTATAACAGTAAGCTGGAAAAGTCTCATCAGTTTCATGCAAGAGAAACATGCAAAAGCAAAGAAACAAGTGGGACATATTCTTTATGGTATATAGCGAACTGCAGCCAAATTAATTGTAATGTGGTTTGCTCCTTTATTTTCTAGAACACACAGAGTTTTTGGGAATAATAAGTAAACAACAATACTTTAAGGACTGATCAATTTGCTCCTTACCAATTGTTCTTCAGTGTAATAGAGAATCTCCACCCAGTGTGGAAAGGATGGCAGAATCTGACATATTGTGGAAATAGAGTTTACCAGTAACTACATTTTTCTCTGGTGCTGCTGATGTTTGTGATGTTTCTCCTAGGACTAGAGTCATATCATCTTTTTTGCCATGTAAACCTGCTGTACTGGTAGGTCGGTCCTCACCTCCTTTTCAGCATCACTTCTGCTATGAAAAAACTCAAACCTGACATACAGGAGGAAAGTGACACATTTCAAAGCAAGTGGAAAGCTTGTCTGTTCACAGGGACACACACAGCCCTTGTCTGTGCTCACAAACATACATCTGGACTCCAGCTGAAGTTTGCAGTCTTATTTCTGTAGCTCAGAAGACAAGCCCTCACAGGATATGCTATTAAAGGAGAAATTGGTCTGCAGCATCTCTTCTTATTCACCATTGATCAGACCAAGACCAACTCTGGACAGGCAACTGCCTACTTTGCCTGTAAGGCAGCACAGCAGCAATGCCGCCGATGTGCATTTGCCTCCAGCTGAGTGGCGAAAAGGCTAGATGCTGCTTTTAGCAACTAGAAGCTCCAGGAGTGTAAGAAGGAGGATACTGCTAGCAAACCCAGCTCCTCCTGTAAAATCATCTGCTAACACCATCTCCTGCCCCTGACCATAGTCTTTGGCATACTGAAATTCTGTTCTGCATATACTGCTGAGACAATTCTGGGGACTGGAACCCTGAGACAGATAATAACCTGAGGAGAATTATGTTCAAGCATCTGATGGCAGGACCTGATCAGCAGTACCCACTGTGAACACCAGTGTTTGATTTGAAGCAGAACGGTGCTAATAAATAAGTAGTATAAAAAAAATCCCTGAAAATTCCATCAGTGGGGCATATATTTCTAGTCTTACTGCAAAAACAATCAAGTAAGAAGAGAGGGAAACCAGCTTCAGTACCGAAAATGTCTGCTTTAAGAAAACAAAACAATAAAACCTAGGGGCAGGGGGAAGAAAGAAAAAAAACCAAAACAACCAGCAGTAAAGTTACTGTTGGATCTCTTTCAACTTGCCTCACTTACCACCTTTTCTCCAGCCTCTCTGCAATTCAGAGAAGTAGCGCTCCCTGCCTGGCCTTAGAGCAGCAGTCAGCTGGGCTGGTAGCAATCAAGAGTGCAGGAGTTTGTAGAGAAACAGGACTCAGAAGGTTTGCAAGAGCTGCTCTCTTCAAATCTGGCCCTGCATTGTAATCTCTTCACAGTGAGATAGAGACAATACTTAACCACTGTACACAAAGTGAGAAGGTTAAATGAAATGTGTTTACATAGCTTCGTGGAGTGGAAGGTGAGAGACTGCATACAAATTAAAATACTACATAGCATTCATTATTATTTCTTCACTGTATTTACTCATTTTTGCATCTTTCAAAACACTCCCTTAAAGGACACCAAGGTAATAAAAGAAATGCCGTGTCATCCATCTCACAGGTTTTGGATTCTGCTGTTTGTTGCTATGAAGCTTTTTTTCCTTCCTCGTTACTGAGAATTTTTTTGTTTGGATATTTGCATTGTCAAGATGAAGCATTTGGCCATGACTGCTTCTTTTTCCTCACTTGCTACAATCCTTATTTTTCCTTTGTGGTACAGAAACCAGTCACATTTTAATGTAAGGGAGCAGTAAAATACAAGCAAAGGCAGACAAGCTCTCTACAGGAAAGACACCACTCATCAGAAATGACAAATGCAGACAGGGAATGGCCAACAGGCTGAAAATTCACTGAATTAAACATTGAGCAGCAGTTCTCAACCCCTTTTTGCTCTTACATACCAGACACTCAACTGTTCTCAGTGCCTGAATCTAGGATCTTACTGTGTTGCCACCAGCAGGTACAAACTCTTTTCCCAGCTCCAGGTCCTCAGCATATTTACAAATCATTTCTCATTTTTGCACACAAAGAGAAAAGAAGAAATTATAAAAGGGATATCACAGTCCACAGGGACTCTGATTTGCTTTGCAGCAACCACCTCACTATGCCTGGTGTCCGTTTCTTGTGAAATTGAGCCCTTGGAGTCAATTGCCCTGCACTCAACAGGTATCTGCAGAGCACACCCTGTGTACGAGCTACTCCAACACACCTTCAGTGGTAACTGAAGTGGATTGCCTTGCAACTTACAGTTCACCCTGTTCAGGACTTTCTGGCCTAACTAATATCCAATTCCGCATACATCAGAACCTCGTGTGCAAATTCGTCCTGTTGCAAGCTCCAATATCACAGTAAGCCGGATGACCACCAAATATAGAAATTGGTTGTCATCAGTGGAACAGAAGTCTAGTTTACATTGACAAAATTTTCATTCTTCTCAGAAGGAGCTTTTTTAAGTTAGATGATCTGATGCTGTCCACTGCTGGCCTGGTTATCAGCTGGGAACCTGGCATGGAGCTGAGCACTTGCTAATTTGAACCTTACACAGTCACAAGCAGCAAAAGCAGCTCCTGATACACAGGGCATCAGTGAGATTAAGAGAGATTCTGGAGCAGTCCTTTTCCAGCACCTGCCATGTGCAACTCAGGGGTTAAAAATTCCCAAACATTTCTGTTTCAGTCCTAAGGAGCATGTAGCTAAACATGCCTCACTGCAGTAAAAAGTCTTCAGATTAGGCGGCTGGCAATCCTAAAGGGAAGCAAAAAGACATATATGCTTAAGAAAAACTTAACAAACAAAATTAACTGACAAATGAGGACAGATTGCTTTCTGTGTACTGCCTTCACTTTATTACAGCTTCCTTTCCTGGTTCTTCAAGTCCTCTAATCCGCCAGTCTCATCAACACCACTCCAAGTGGCAGCAGCTCATTCATCAATTTAAATTGTTTTGAACAAAACTGTCTTGCCCCAACACTAAACACTTAACACAGCACCTCCCAGAATTCTAGAAAGACCTGTTTGGCTGAAGAACATTTTTCATCTTCCCATTTTTCATGGCCCTGGGGACACCTCTCCAAAACCAGATTTTAAGCATTTCATCAAGCCCTATTAAATGGTCTGAAGAAACTCCACATTAAGTTTTCCTTCTGAACTACAAATTTATATTGTTTGTATACAAACTCCAGTCAGTGGAGCTTTATAGATACGGGGACTCTCACCCCTGGTGCTCATCTCCACAGATGAGCCAATTCCATGCAACCTCTTCTCTGTGCTATGAACACTATCAAGTTAATTTTATAAATCCTGATTAAGCACATGTGTGTACACACACCCTTGAGCGTCTGTCAGTCTGTCAGTGAGCACACACACTGGGACAGGGACTGCTGAGCTGGAGAAGGTCACAGACTCCTGGGCTCTGTGTTCATGATACAAGGCAGAGCACCCACATTGCCATTCCCTGTGCCTGGACCCAGCCTGCTGAGAGGCAAGAGACAGTGACGACAAAGGTCACGATGACTTCACAGACTTTTGACTTGTAGTGGAGCTGCTGCCTGGGTGTGACATGAAATTTTGGAAATGCCGTTGTGGTTTTTTGGTTTAGTTGTTGTTTTTCATACGATTTGATGCCTTCCAGAGGCAGCTACAGTGTTTTCAGAATAAATCCGTTCTGGTGAAAAAGAAACAAACAAACCAAAAAGCCCTCTGAACTTTCACCTTGTGGGTGAAACATATGCTGATGCTGCCTCAGGAGCAGCCTTACTCATTAATTTTTAGACTGTGTAATAAAACTGAGACATAAAGGGATTTCCAGTGTTTAGAAATATCCGAATTCTGTTGCCAAAACAAGGACAAAAATGATGGAAGAGAATGTCTAGCATATGTAATAAGCCTTAACTTTGCCAAGATCCATTATTTGACAAAAAAATCCTGTCAAGAAGATTAGCAAGACATAATTCAGGCTTTACTTAAGAAAAGTAATGAAGATCTTTGTTTACATCAGAACTAGCCACTAGAATTTGGATATGAAATGGACCATTCCCAGAACACAAGGGAACACAGTACTCTAGTGATTGCTTCATCTCACCAGACAGGACTTGCAGAATCCAAACTTCAGGCCACTTCCAATCAATAATTTGTTGAAGCAGACTAGTGGGATAGTTAGCATTCCCAGATTTATGATTAAAGTTATGCAGTATTATGCGTAGTATGATCGTCATGGCTAGACATTATTTTTGTCATTTGAATACCTTGCCAGTAAAAGATGTCTGCTGATAATTTAGTGTAGCCTTGTAGTTCATCACAAGAATTTCTTCATGTCCTAGCATAAATAAATGCAAACCAAAACCAGAAACAAAATAAAAGACACACCTAGAAAAGGCACATTCAACACCTTATTACATTAAATCATTAGCATTATGACCAGCAATACTAGTGATATGGGTATGTGATATATATATGTAAATATATAATTTATACAGTTAACAGAGTCATTAGTCAAATTATAAGATTATATTTTTATGTGTAGATATCAGAAGAAAAAATATGATATCTAGAGATTATAGGATTTCAATTGCTTTCTTTGACTGCAATTCCTAGAAACTCCTGTTCTACCGACCCAGACACTCACTAATCTCCACCTATTGAACCCTTCTGAAACACCCCAAAATTGTGCTCTAAGGACAGCTATTCTTCTCTAAGAGCTTTCATATTGTGTTTTTACACTGCAACAAGCCAAAGCCCCTGGTTTTCACCTTTACCTAGTGTGTGCCAATTTCTTTCAAGCCATTAAACCTTAAACCTATTTCTTCTACCTCACGAATTACTGTGAACATTTTGGACAACAAATAGAGTTTGTTAGAAATTATCTTATTTGTCTGGATTGCATGAATCATAGAATAAATCAGGTTGAAAGTAACCTCTAGAGATCATCTAACTCTATAACATGCTCAAGACCTTGTCCAGCTTCGGTTTCGAATTTATCATCTTCATCATGTGCTCCAGCCCCCTAACCAATTTATTGGCCTTCCATTCTAAATTTCTCTCAAGTTTGTCAATGTCTTCCTCTTATCGTGGGGTCAAAAACTGTATACAACACTCCAGATGCAGCTTTGCAAGTGCTGGAATAAAGAGAATATCATGATCCCTTTACCTGATGACTGTGCTGCATACACCCTGATCCTGCTTTATCACATGCTCTCTTTCTGGTCTCTCCCAATTGTTTGATACAATCACTTGAAACTTCACGTTTTACAGGAAAGCCTTATTAAAAAAAACCTCAAAACTCATACAATCAAAGGTGTATAAATAAGAATCCTACCTGATCTAGGCCCCAAAGATAGGAAGAGATGGATGCTAAAAATAAAAATATCATAAATAAGAAAAAATAATCTGCCTGACCCTGAAGTTAAAAACAGATGAAATTAATGCAGAAGTGCAGATATATTCCTGTTTAGACTGTGAACTAGAGATCACTCTCCTATTAACAGGGTAGGAATTACTAATATTTATTACATTCTACTTGGAGAAAACTGGAAACAACAACAAAGCATAAATCAGATGAGAATAAGGCTTTAAATCCACTTTTAGGCCTCTCAAGAGGGATCCTGTGCCTGAAGAAATTAAATTTTTCTTCAGAACTGCAAAATACCTCCATCCTATCCACTGTGCTCTGAGTGCCATACAGACTTGATTGTTCCATAAATAAACACACTGACGGAAGGAGGAGAAAAGCAAAGTGCATACAGGAACCTAAATACCTCCCGAGATCTTTTGCTCAGTTTCTTGCTGTCACTAGTAGATCCATCATATAATAATTTTCCTAAAACAGACAACAGCATGACTGATATGGTCCCCACATAAGAAAGTTAATATGAGAAGAATTTAGTATAGCCTGACCATCAGTAACATTCATTATGCTTAGTGGATGAGGGTAAGGCTGTGGACATTGTCTACCTAGATTTTAGTAAAGCCTTTGATACATTTCCCACAGCATTCTCCTGCAGAAACTGGCTACTCATGGCTTGAACAGATGTATTTTTTGCTGGGTGCTAAACTGGCTGGATGGCTGCGCCCAAAGAGTTATGGTGAATGGAGTTAAATCCAGTTGGCAGCCAGACACAAATGGTGTTCCTCAGGACTCGGTACTGGGGTCAGTTCTGTTTAATATCTTTATCAATGATCTGGACAAGGGGATAGAGTGCACCCTCAGTACATTTGCAGATGACACCAAATTGGACAGGAGTGTTGATCTGCCTGAGTGTAAGAAGGCTCTGCAGGGGGGATCTGGACAGACTGGGTTGATGGACCAAGGCAAATTGTATGAGGTTCAACAAAGCTGAGTACCAGGCTCTGCACTTGGGTCACAGCAACCCCACACAACGCTACAGGCTTGAGGAAGAGTGGCTGGAAAGCTGCCCAGTGGAAAAGGACCTGGAGGTCTTTGTCAATAGCTGGCTGAATATGAGCCAGCAGTGTGCCCAGGTGGCTAAAAAGAACAGCATCCTGGCTTGTATCAGCAATAGTGTGGCCAGCAAGACCAGGGAAGTGATTATCCCCCTGGACTCAGCACTGGTGAGGCCGCACCTCGAGTCCTGTGTTCAGTTTTGGGCCCCTCACTACAAGACAGACATGGAGGCACTGGAGTGTGTCCAGAGAAGGGCAACAAAGCTGGTGAAGGGCCTGGAGCACAAGTCTTATGAGGAGCAGCTGAGGGAACTGGAGAAAAGGGGGTTGAGGGGAGACCTTATCTCTCTACAACCACTTAAAGGGAAGTTGTAGTGAGGTAAGTATCAGTCTCTTCTCCCACATAACAAATGATAGAACAAGAGGAAACAGCCTCAAGTTGTATCAGGGAAGGTTTAGACTTCATATTAGGAAAAAATTCTTCACTGAAAGGGTTGTCAAGCATTGGAACAGGCTGCCCAGGGAAGGGATTGAGTCATCCTCCCTGGAGGTACTTAAAAGACATGTAGATGTGATGCTTAGGGACATGGTTTAGTGGTGAACTTGGCAACATAGGTTTACAGTTGGACTCGGTCTTAAAGGTCTTTCCAACCAAAAGGTTCTATGATGTTACCATGTGAACTAAAGCCTGATTCTATTCGAGCCCTTTGTTTTCACAGGAATCTGAACCCTTTCTTCTTCTTAATCTGTGCTTTGAAGGCTTCAGCCTTTGCCTAGCTATCATCCTACAGTGGTTTGGTACTGGAGACAAAAATTTCTTTACCCTTGTGCATGTCACTTTTCTTTCTCTTATGCGATTTTGGATCACCTTGCTCAGCCCAAGGCAAGGACGTAAATAAAGGAAGTGGAGTAAGGAAAAAAATGAAACCGAACTGTCAGAGAAGGCTCATTTCCATTTAGCAACATAGAGCCACTCTATAACCTCTAGAAAAACTGGATAACTTACCCATATTTTAATATTTGCATGTAGTAATGGGAACAGAGATCCAATGATGGTGTCAGGCAACCTCAGACTTGCATAGCAGAGGAAAAGAAGACGTGTGCACAGGTTTGGAAATGTCAGTGTCACTGACTTAGGTGAACAAATAACCCTCTTGTCTCTAATGCAACTGCTTGTGTGAGAAAAGTAAGGAAGACAGGTCCCAGGAACAAAGAGTAGCTGGTTCTCCAAATACTTCCCAAGAGCTGAGGTTTATTTTTGCTATTGTTATTAATTTCCCAAGCTGTATTAAGTGGCACTTAGAAAAAGATCACAGACAGTTTAAATTTGTTAAAATAAAGTATATTGAGCTGCTATTTATTTATTCACCTTCTTTAGACAGTACTAAACCAGATGAAAAATTAGTACATTGATTTACCACTTGTTCTGAAATCTCATTTGTTTTAGCCAGGATATCTATTTATCCTGGTCACTAAAGAACAAGCATCTCTAAGTTTTGTGGTTGTCTAAATGGAAGCAAGAAGCTTCTAGAAATTTACAGAACTGTGAGGCAGAGCTGCCTATTAACCCCTCTCTCACTAAAATAAGATCAATCTTTTAAAAGCAGCGCTTAATAGGCTGCTAAGAACTAGCGTAACCCATGAGTTGCTTTACCTCAAATAAGACATACCCTCATACAGTCAGAGGCAGCACATGGACAGAGGAACCCTTGCCCAACCTTCTTGTCTGTATTGGCTGTAGGAACGTGTTTACAGCTGGGGCTGGGGAAAGAAAGCTTTTAAGTATTCATGGTGAACGGAGAAATTAACTGGAATTAACACCCCAACTGCCAGTTCTAGGAGATCAGCTAAGTGTAATTGCATGATTGTTCCAAAACATTGGGACTTGGCATAGTTGTTTTCTTATTATTATGTTATGGCTTCAAGAGGAAAGACAACTCCTTAGCCAAAGGCTTTCCATGGGTAAGTTTACACAATGCAACTATTTGCCCAAGAATATTTTATTTGCAAGATCCAGGATTTTCTGAAGTTATGTCCATTGCTGCACAGTGGGACTTTTCTAAACAGAACTTACAACAAAGTCAAAATTTTCCATAAGCACTGTGTTCCCTATGCAGGGTTCAAATATGAGAGGAAGATTCCACCTTATTCAATTCCTCCCTGCACATTAAATACTATATTCCACCACCTCATCAAGAGCAGTTTCCTTATTTGTTCTATGTAAGAAGCCAAGAAAAAAAAAAAGGCTGCATCCTATAAACATATACTTCTTCCCATAACCAAAGGTCAAAGCTCACGTGCTTTCTACCAGCTCAGGAACTTTTGTATTATACTTTAGGGATCCGTTTGCTGTTACTCTTGTGATACATCTCAAATCCAATGCCATCTGCTAATGTACTAACATTTCCATTACAGTGGTTTGTATAAAAAAGACAAGTAATTAACTGTAAAAACCCAAGGATATCCATTAATACGAATCTCTTTTTTTGTGTTCTCTAGAGCATTTTAAAATCAGTTTGTCTTTTTGCTGTATTTGCCCCTTGGCCAAGGCCCATGTGCAAAAACACTGGGAAAATGTGTTTTCTTTCATGTTGGCAAAGTGAAAAGCTTCTGATGTTTTCTCTTATTTATATGGCAAATGGATTCCCATTTTGTTTTCAGCAAACAAATTGCTTCCCTAATAGAAATAAGCAAACTTTTTTTTACATTTTGAATACATTTGAAAATAGTTCGTTATATAGGTGTTTTTAGAGGAAAGTTAATGGAAGTAAAATACATTTTCTATTTTAATCTGTAGCAGGCTTCATGTTTCAAACTTTAAGGCAGGTGGTCTGAAATCCTTTCCAGTTGACCTTAATGACCTAAACCTTCATATTCCTCAAAGCCTTTTGCTCAATGACAAAAGTAAAGTTTGCAGTAGATCTTCATATCTGGTAAAAACAATTCCTGATAGTTTAGATGCAAAGAGTGAGAAACTGAATTGCAAATCAGCTTTCCAAGCCTAAGAACATATCAATGGATACTTATGCATGGATATAATTAATTGAACCTTCCTAGCTACTTTCTAGATCTGCCCATGTGAGCCACCACCCCTCTGGAAGATGAACAACCAGTGTACCAGATGGTGCTCTTAGCTATTAGGATCACTTAAATTAGCAATGACTTAAAACCTGCCAGGAACTAAACAAAAGAATAACTTTGTTTTAATCAGGTCCTGCATCTTTCTACTATGTGTCTGTTAAGGTACTGGCTGTCCAGAAAAACTATGAAGAGCCTGTGGCAATATTTCATATTGTTAGTAATGTGAGTAGTCCATATACCCCTGCTCTTATCCAGTCAGCAACAATAATGCCCATTTCATAGAATCATAGAATGGTTTGGGTTGGAAGGGACCTTAAAGATCATCTAGTTCCAACCCCCCTGCCATCAGCAGGGACACCTTCCACTAGATCAGGTTGCTCAAAGCCTCATCCAGCCTGGTCTTAAACACTTCCAGGGAGGGGCATCCACAACTTCCTTGGGCAACCTGTTCCAGTGTCTGACCACCCTCACAGTGAAGAACTTCTTCCTAATATCTAATCTAAACCTACCCTCTTTTCAGCTTAAACCCTTAAATTTCCTAAGCTTAAAATTCCTATTATGCTTGGATGTGTCAAGTATTCCCAGTGCATTCAAAGAGACCATCCTCAGATGCTGCTTGGAATTAATGCTTCACAAAGATCTTTCCATATTTTTTTAATAAACTGAGCTTGTTTTTTCAATAACATTGGTCATATACTGCCAAGACAGCCCTTTTCTCAAAGGATCTATAGGTTGTTCTCCTGCCCTTCTCTTTCCTCCAACCTTTCAGGAATTTATTGCGTGTGTCAGCCTATACAAGCAACAGTTATCTGATAGCAAGAAAGAGTTAAGATTATGAAGTCAACCAAATGATCACAATTCTCTTACTCTGTATTCATGCTGTCATGTAGGAGAAATCAGGGCAAGAAGGTCAGTAACAAGTTGTAAAAAGGTGATGTCTAATAATCCTTGGTAAATCAAATCCTGCACCTGTGAGAACTCCAGAACCTGATGGTATTACCAAAAACTCTGCTTACCACCACATAAACACTCAGCACACTTCCACTTCTATTCCATTTGCTTAAAAAAAAACCCAAAAAAAAAAATCTGACCAAAAAACCCCCAAACCAGCCACCATGTTGAAAGCATTTACATTGTAATAAAGATATATACACTTTACTCACAATTTATACCCAGTAATCAGAAAATATAGTCATTTTAGCCTTTAAAAGTAATTCTCTCTCAAAAACAAAGCTTTAAAAAAAAAAAAGTAAATGCTGTTTGTGGGTATGAGCTATTTAGATGTCAGGTCATCATACCTAAAGTAAGGTTATGTTCTGTGTTCCTACAGTTTTGTGTTCTGCACAGCATGGAACACTACTACTTTTATCATTTCACTCAAAGGCAGAGCCAAACACAGTGATGACAATTGTCCAACACTGAACTGAGATAGCCTTGAGTTCTGGTTATGATCTAACATATGCAGTTGTCATATTTGTGCTTCCACTGCTATACAGACAACGTCTTATCTGAAGGTTTGATTGCAGCCCTAATGAAACTTTAATTTACAGGCTCTTCTGCTGTAGATAATTCCATCTCAGTTACTTATCATCCAGTTATTTACTCGAGTAAAGTCATTGGTTTGAAACAGAGGATAAACTTAAACATCCATATATTCACTACTTAATTTCCAGATCATGGCTTTACCTTATATATACACCATAGTATAAGAGTATTTTACTGATCACCAAAGCAGTGCTAAAAGCCAGGGTGTTGTTGGTTGTTTTTTTAAAAAACAAAAACAAAAACCAAACAGTTTTAATGAGTTGTCTCATTGTTGCCTCACACAAATTGGTCCAGTTGAATCACATTTTCAAACACAAGCCATGAAACTAAAGATCAGATGTTGAGAGGAGCTGGCTAAAAGACCCACACACTACAGTGGTCAACCTGGTAAGCAGTATGTCATATGGATTTTTATTTTATATATGAAAATAAGTCAGAATGAAACTGCGTCCCCTCAGGTTACATCAGCTTAAAGCCAGGGCTGCCTGTATAAGGATCTAAACAAAGAAAAAGGGGCATTGTAAGAGCCTGTTTTCTCTGTTTGCCCAAGCAAGAAACTTGCTTAGACACCAGAGATTCAGCATAGTCTCTTCAGATTTCTGTAGAGTACTCCTCCAGGAACATTTACCTCTAATGTATTATTTATTTAAATGAAAATTGCACTTAGTGGAGTTTTAATTACTTGGCAAAAGGTTCTCACTGTGAAACCCTCTTTCACGTGAAGAGCATTTTGCTCTCACGAGTAACTCTGCCGACTGCTTGTGACTGCCATCACAAATCAGTGAAGGCATGGCCTTCATCTACGATCACTGATAGAACATCACTTCAGCGGCTTCTTCCTGGATTATTGACCAAATGGGCCAGTAGCTCTAGTCCAGCTCTCTACATACTAGTGGCTGTAGAGTTTCATCCTACTGAGTCTATATTTCTGCCTTCCTTGAATGAACATCAAATAACTGAGTTTACTAGCATAACCCTGAATCCATCGCTTCAGTAGATTATGTCTTTCCCCCTGTTCCTAAAAGGAGGAAATATGTGTAGAAAATCAGATAAGGGACAGATTTATTGTTTTAAGAGATTGAGGTGCCACATGCTAATACTTGCAATAGTACCATCAGAGCCCAGCGGATTTTTTCAGGAAGTGTTGTCTCCTCATTGCAGTTTCCTTTTCCCCATAAAAGTTATATGAACAGCACGAAGGATGGAGATTGAGATAGTGTCCCTGGAACCTAAGCTCTCCCAAACCTAGGAGAATCCAGTCAATATAGGTGGACCATGACCAGCGTTAGCATTTCCCTCTTCTCTCTAGGAGCAGGATTTTATATATACTCTGTGACCCCTGTGGCACATAGCAAGCCAACAAGCCCTGCCTTTGAATAGGAGCAGCTGTTGCAACAGTTCATGAAAATGTTTTGACCGTTAATACAGGAGCAAGTCCACTCTTCAATGAACAACTTAAAGAGCATATTCCTTAGTGGCTGAACTGATGAGCAAGCTGCGCTGTAATAAACAGGACTCAAATAGGTTTTACCTTATATTTTCAGCAGAAAATCCTACCTGTTGCACAATGTGTCAGAGAATAACTAAACTAAGTATTTGTAATTGGTATTTATCTGATCTGTCTGCAAATCAGACCACTAATTGCATATTTCTTTGCATTACAATCACACTGGGTTTAGCTGGTAAAGGGAGAAACAACAGCCTATTATGACAACACAGTCACATGAATAGATTTTGTCAACTAATGAACCCTCCTTCAAAGAGCCTATATGCTGAGGGAATGCTAGTGTTACACAAGGGAGGAGAGGAACAAAAGAATCGAGTATTTAAAATGCATCAGTTTATCAATATTTACAATGCCTGCAAAACCAGACAAGTACCTTTCTTTCAAGAAAAATACAGTCTTAACACATTTCCCCTCCCCTCCCAATGAATTCAGCATCAATAAAGCAAATTCCATATTTCTAGAAAGAAATATTCTAATATGTTTTGCGTCTGAACAAAAAAATAACGAGACATGCTTTTTAACCAAGAACTTTAGAACATGCTTTGTTTGAAGTCTGAAATCAGTTTCCCTAATGTGTTTCTCTTTCCTCCCACTCTTCACAGGATTGAGCAGAAAAATAGCCTTGTAGTAAATCTTGACACACACACAATCTAGCTCTGTATGTAAACAAATGTGTTTTTCTATTATATGACTATGTGACTTCAACTGTTATTTACTGAAACTTTAGACATAAGTTCAGAAAAGAAAGAGACACACAAGAGCAGTTTTTAAATTACTCACTGCGAGAAAATTCTGAGTCAAGAAAGCATATGTCTTAGTCAGAACTCCCACATGAAGACTCTTGAACCATAGTTACCAATATTAAGTAACAAGCATCCTTGAGCAATCCTGGAAGGAGGAAATTTTTTATTCATTTGATAAGGCTGTTACGAACAGGTTCCACCTCAGGCTGCAAACAAGTTATCTGTCATGGGAGATCGAAAAAGAAAAAAAAAAAAAATCCAGAACAACAACAACAAAAAAACCCCAAGCCAAAAACCAAAACCCACAAACCAAACCAAACAAACAAAAAAAAAAAAAAAACACCAAGGAAACCACCACCCCCTGCTCCTATTCCCAGTCACATAGTCTTAATGCTTTACTCCAAGTCTTTCCCCTCATGGCCTGCTTTCTAAATCCAGTTTCAGCAGTGACAGTCCTCTTATCTGCCTCCCTACCTTGCACTCATAAGCTCCCAAGTTAGTTAAGTGGGGTATAGTCTAACTCCACTCATCTCCACAATTCATAGAACAAAAATGGAATTTACTGCTACTTCAGCCTTCAGGTCCTACATCTTCTTCTACAATACTTCATACATCTCTAGTCCTTGAGCTCTGTGGGGTGGGAATTGTTTTAGCTCCCGCTCATATTGGATCAATCACCCAGGTGCCCTTCTTGCCCTGTTCATCACCCTATGTTTGTCAGTCCTGTGATTAATGAGGATGTTTTCCCACAAAGTGGTGCAATACACATACTAGACATGCATTCCTTTCAGATTTAAAAAGGACAAAGTCTCCTCAGAGCTGCCTGTAAAATAAAATCTTCTCAGTCCTGAAGGGATGATATCTGAAGAAATAAAGTGTAGTGGTCAACATAATTTAAACAGCTGTCTAACCAACCTGACACTTGACAACAAATATTTGCTTCATTCAGTCCAAATCATTTGTTTTTGCCTTCTACAACACTATGCCCAAGTTGACCCTGTCAGTTACTTGGAACCAATACCATCACTGCAATGCATCATTTCCCAAAGGGAACTCCTCACCAGCTCTAACAGAGCACTTTGTTTCCACCCCACATACACCTTCACCATTTGCACTGTACATCTCTGGCACTTGGTGCAGTTTTTATTTTAACTCTGACTAAATGATCTCAGTATTTTGTCCGTTTTAATTTACCTTCTTGGATAATCTTCTGATCAAGGTCATCAGCATTTTATTGACAACCTACTAACGGTTCTTCTACTTTGAAGGTTCCCCAAGCTGAGCAAAGTAACACATCTGGTTCTCAATAGCTGAAGTTTTAAGAGCTGGAGCCCCAGAGGAACTCTCACACAAGTGTAGCTCAACTTGTTTCTTTGATCAGAATTTTGCCTCAAAGCAACAGTCATTTCTTCCAACTCCCCACCTTTCTGTGGAAAAATATCTTTTCCAATATTACTTCCTCTTAAATATAACATGGCAAAAGGTGGTGGCTACTACATACTGCAACAGTTTTCCTGGGAATGAGAGATCATGACCATTTCCCTTGACAGAAAAAAAAAAATGTTAAGTAATGCTGGAAAAGGCTCCAAGATCCACTCCTTTTATCCATTTGACAGTTGACCCTGTGAGATTGTGTCATGTCCACAAAAGCAGTTTCATGTTATGGGTATTGAGTATAGCTTCCTTCTTTTATGAATTTATTTTAAGCAGCTCATGGTTGCAAGCACTGGGTAAAATTATGTTTCTCAGCAAATCCTAATTAAAGCTGTAGCTCGGAATCAGTGGCAATTTGGATTAAGTTTAAGCAGGTAGAGGCAACAGATGAGGTACTTATTCAGTGAGGCCCAAATAGATCCATGCCTGGGACTTTCACTGTTCATCTCTTTTAGTTCGTTCTACAATTCACTCCATATTTGCAACTAATTGTCCATCTTGATCCTCCATGCCATTACATTGACTATGGATGAAGCTTCACAGAATTTAGCAGTTTTAGCACATCGTGTGGGAAAATGCTGGAAAAATATAATTGGGTTGCGTTGTTTGGTTTTTTTTCTTTTAAAGAATTTTTTTAGACAGTCCTCACTTTCACTTTCAATTAGGAAAATCAGCAAGAACCCCAGCTATGTTAGCACAGTGACGCTCATCCCAGCATTCAGAACTGCTTCTTCTAGCAACCCACAAGGGACTATCACTACGAGTCAAGGCTCGAGAGGCCTTAAAGTTGTTGTTATGATTCCATCAAGACATTAGATGCAGGAGTCTGAAAGCCTTTCTGAACTTCCAACTGCCACACTGGGTTTGAAGCAAACATCCTATTCTGACACATCACAGATGTGATGAAACTTTTCTTTTGTATCCTATTATACCAGTGAAGCAAATAGAACAAAATTATTTACCATACATGTGACCTTCAAATCACTGCAAGTCCAAAGATAGATATTAATTCCTTTTACTGCCACGATTCTACTTCCTACACTTCTTGCTCTATAATTTAAAACATCCTCCCTTCACCCCTTAATTAGACATCAGAACATTGTCCCCTCACAAAACTATCTTTAGTCTATAAGGATCTATTCATCTGCCTTCCTCTGCCAAGTTCTCCATGGCTGCCAATTTAAGGATTGTACCATCATTATCCTTTCATTGAGTCATTCAACTTAAGTCTCCCTTGTCCCCTTAACAAAACAACAAAGAAAAAAGTCCAAGACACTACATAAAATTTAGTCACTACTTTCCAATACTAGGTCTTATGTTGAAATGAATGTCGAGGAAAATTGAACAGTTAGCTAATCTAATTAAATTAATTTTGGTCTGATTAACTGTGATTACATTTCACAGTTACTTTGTACTCTCTTTTAACCTCCATTTTCAGTTCTGTATCTCTGCTCAGTGTGAAGGGAATTTCACTCCACTGACTTACATTAGGAGCAGTTCTCTTTTACCCTCTAGGCTTAATAACTATTCATTGCCCTTTCAAATTTGACTAGTTTAACTGCAATCATCTTTCTTGCTTATCCCTAAGTAATACTACCCTCTCATCTTGTCAAGTTTGCCTGTCGCAGCATTTTCAACTGCAGCACTTGTAATACGATAGGACATTTGAAGTTTCTCTTATTTAACAGTTAGTTATCACACAAGGAGGGAAGCAGGCAAATGAAGAGAGGCAGGAATTTACCCTCACACTTAAGCTGGCTCTCCCTAGGCACAGAAGCTGCTTAATGACTTCTGTCTTCAGAGGGAATTGAGCACACAAGTCAGCACAGTACAGGGAACAGCAACGCTTACGGCCTTTCTGGTTAAAATGACCTTATAACATTTCCATTTGTGACTGCTAAGGGTCCATCCAGGAGCCCTGTTAAAGACTTTGTGAATTTGGCAGCTGGTGTAGAACAATTAAGTAGCTACAGTATCTTAATACAACAATGCAATTGTGTATTAATGAGTATTTAATAACCATAGTCACAAGATCTTAAAAGGTTAATATTAACATATTTGGCTTGACCCCTATTTTTAATTATTCATCCTAATCTTGATAAGATTCATAAACTCACAAACAAAGCCACTGTCCTCAGCTGACACAAAACCAGATTTCCATTTTTACCATCACAGAGACAATGTCAACTTAAATGGAAATAACTAAGTCCCTTTGTCCTCTGGAAAACCAGCAAATCCATCTGAAAGTAATTCAATTACGGGCTGCAAGAGAGACTCTAGATCCACTGTGGATGGTCAGCACAAGTCCCATGGGTTACAGCTGGCACAAGAGGCTGCTCAGCTAGCCTCCAGGAGCATAAAACAGAAGGTTTACTGCTTAGTCTGCTCTGCATAGATGGAAGAGAGGAGAAGAGGAGAAGTCAGGCCAACCGCAGAAAATTAGCGCTATGAAGTCTCGTGACTATATTATGGATTCAGCCCTTGACTAGCAGAAAAATGGTCCTGCAGTGTGGAGAATTTTTCTAGCTTTTTAATTTAGATAAATATGATCCCAAAGAACTTACTGGAAAGTCTCAGACATCTTCCAGATCCAGTATCATATCAACTGAGGGGTTTGTGATTATTTTCTTGTTTTGGGTGGGCACATCTAGTTACTTAATGCTATATCTACCATTTATATCCATAACATTTTTTAAAGCTCCAAGATTTGTGGAGAAGTCTGAAATCTCAGGAAGAGGATTTAACACAAATTCTTCACTCCATTCCTATTTGTGTTCTTCCTCATTTCTTAATTTCTCACTCAACTTTTCATCTGGCAAATAAGAAAGATGTTAATACTAACTCCCTAAATAACCTCCCTTCATTTCATGGGGAATAACAGATGTATAAGACTACAGAAGAAACAAATATTATAACAGCAAGCTAAAGCAGTTTATTTGGATATGTAACTTTATTGTCTTTGCAAGCTCACGGTTATTTTCTTCCCATCAGATGCTCAAAGGAAAAAGGATGCATTTAAACTATTTTCCTGGTGGCACCATAAGAGCACTGAGGTAAGAGAGACATCTGAAGCATGAAGGATATTTACACAGTTGTCTATTTTCAACATACACACATATATGAACCATTGTGCTTGATCTGAACAGAGGTTTGGGAGCCAGAATATTACACTAGGTTTTCCCAGTGACTTCTGCTGTGATCTCACAAAAATCTTGACTTTAGTTTTCACAACTAACCTGTGAACTCCAAAATGGTCACACTATAACCAACCAATGCTGAGGATGCAGCTGAAATTCCAGGCAGGCACCATCCGTCCCCCACCTGCCAGCAGCCAGAGAAAGTACCTATGTTTGTCATAAAAAATTAAGCTCAGTTTATTTTTTTGTTTTTACAGTACCTGGGCAAAGATTACTTGCTTGCTGCACTAGAACATTTTCTGTATTTTACACTGAAGCTATGAGGAAGTTAAAATAACAGTAGTGATTCTGGAACATTTATCAGAGTGCAGTAGACACCAGCTAGAATGCACCATCATGTTCTCTCTTCTTGGTTTCATGAATCCTGTATTTAGGAAAATTTCTTTTAGAGGAAGTGTTACAAGTATATCCAAATATTGATGTAGGGGAAACACACACAAGAAGAGACAGGTACAGCTTTTAATTTCTGAGTGGGAGAACTACCCTTTGAAAACCTGTTCATTTCCTAGAGCAGTACTTTAGATGCAAGTCCCTTTTAAAAATTCTGTTGTATCCTGCTGATAGTATCATTTTAAGAGTAAAAGTGCCCTTGTTGTATTTTATCAGGAGTCTCTAGGCTGGGAGGATGTGAAACACCCAGAGGAAGCCTACCAGGTCAAGCTCTGCAATAGTCTAGGGATTACCACTTCTTGTTTTTAAATTTCAATTGGGCTTTGATGGAAGAGTGGCATTCTATTGTTCAGGGGGGGCCACATCTGTGTCTGCAAATACCTGACAGGTGTTTGAGGTCAACCAACAGCAACCTCTGCAAGCTCTCAGATGTCTCCTCCAAAAGGGAACGTCTGACAACGAGCAGTAGATTTGGGTTCAGTGCTTAAATTTTGCTCATGTCCTGATCTCAGCCTCTGAATTGTCTCTT
>NW_010311417.1:73434-75889 GCF_000700745.2 Antrostomus carolinensis
CTGCTTCAGAACAGTTCTAGATCAAGACAACAAGTCTTGTGTTTGGCACTTCTATAGTGTATATCCAAAACGCCCATGTGATTCTGTTACTTCTTTATTGTTTTAGATCATCCTAAATTCCTCTTTCTTCTCAGTGCTGATACCTTTTGAATAAATTACCTAGAACTGTATTATATTTGGCTGCTGTACAGCTAAATTATCCACAGTTAGTTTTTCTTCCAGACTAATGAGTCCTTCCAGACCCCATATCTCTTTTCCAGGACTCCCTAGAAATTTATTTGCAGACCCAAGAACTTTAGACTAGACCCACAGAAACATGGTGCAGAAAGCCATCATTCCTCTCTGACCTGACATACTGGCAGACAGAGGGGGAGAAATCAAATGAAAACCAGAATGAAAGAGATGCATAGCAGATGTTTTACTTGTGTGTAAGGTTAATTAACGATAACAACAGATCATCAGCTTTCCCTTTGAATTTCTGTTTTATTTCTAGTCGCTCTGACTGACATGGACAACCCAAATTCTAAATCTTGCATCTTTACCCCACATCTCCTTTCACTGCCTGCATTCCTATGCAGTCTCAAAAGCTCAGTCAGAAGCACAGAGTGTGAGACGAGTAAAGGTAATAAGAATTGCAGCTCTAGCTTCACATTTGCTAGTGAGCAATTCTCTACTCTCGTTTCATTCATTACCTTCCACAAGTTTCCAGGAGCTGAAATTCTACTTTTCTGGTGTGTAATCAGAGATGGTTTGGCTTGGAAACCAGCAAATTTCTTTGAAATAGTGTTTAGAGGGAAAGAAAAACATCTAAATTATCTGATTAGAATTGAAATGGAAATAAAATGTCACATTTCAGCTTTGATTTCAGAAGACAGAGAGTGTGCTCCCATGCCTTCCAGTTCCTACCCAGCATGGGCTAGCTAAGACTTTTTGAATAAAATCTTGTACCCCTGGAAGAGAAAGGTGTCTGTCCTTTTGGTCTCCAGGAGTTCAGAATTGAATCCACTACTTTTGCTGAGGACAGTGGATTAGTCCTGTGGGGAAAGTCCCTTGCTTGAAAAAACAATATACATTTCTACAAAGCCTGAAACTCTGCCACTAACAGTAGAAAAGAGAAAGAAGAGATTCCCCTCCCTGCTTTTGCTAGTAAACTATGTCCCTGAGATTCTTGTTGAAACTTCAGGTACTCCCTTCCCAGCTTGCTGCATCTAGCCTGAAGCTTGTTCAGCCACTGAAATGAGAAATAATGGGCTACAGTATTAAACACCTTTAGGCTGATGGAAGTCATTTTGACCTCTCAGAAGCAATTTACTCATTCCATAGGTTTACTTCTCCCAGATGTGCCTCAGCAATATTAAGATGGCATTAGGGATACGACTTATATGCTGTCTCTCAGCCATCTCATCACTACAATTGCACTGCCTATAGAGCAACACACAGATTCAAGAAATCCAGCCTGGCTCTTACTCATTTTGACTCATTTTTTTCTCATTATAATTTTGGGTTTTGGCCTTTTTTTGGGGGGAGTGGGGGGTGGGGGTGGAGGTTTTTTTCAGATTTGAATATTGTTGTCTCATCTACAAACGTCTTAGGCTCCAGGCAGCTTTAAGAGCAGACAGCAAGCTAATGAAGAAAAGAAATCTAAATAAGGAAATGCACATGGCTCACCAATATGACCACAAATCCAGTGTGAGAGGAAAATAAAAATAATAAAAATCAGCCAGACTGTTTATGCACCATAAACTGAGTAGAGGATTCCACTTCCCCCCTCCCCCTAAGGGCTCTAAGTGAGTCATTTTAAGCAACTTACCATGAAGTAGGCTGACATTCTATATCATTCTAGATTATTTTTTCTTTTCCCTTTAAAGCTTTCTCTGTGGATTTGTATGAATATAAGGCTAACTTCACAATTCCTTGACACACTGAACTGTTTCTGTATTAATTTCCTCATGCTCTGGGTACTCATTCACTTTATCAAGAATTGTTTGAAAGAGCTATTGCACTAAATTCATAATACTGATGAACTAATTCTTAGAACTTATTAGCATGGTCTGCTTATGGTAGCATGTTCTGACTGCTGCTGAAGGCAGTGAGAAGAGGGAAGACATCCAAAATGGAGGAAGAATTTAACTCCAACCCAATGTAAAATGGTCATGCTGATGATCTGTCCTGCTCCATTCAGCACAGAGGCTGTGTGTCTCTCACGGCACATTCTCACACAAAAATGGTGCTACCAAATCCAAGTGTCACACACTTGGATTAAAATAAATAGCTACATCTTTTCTGTTTGTCCCCAAGTTTTCCAGTTTTGATGTTAAAATCGTAAAATGTGGCCTAGATATAATCCTCCTCCATGGAAGCCAGAAACTTTTTTTCCATATGAAGTTTAAGGTTTGCATATATTTTCTTATTTCCACCACCTAAGGCTTTCAGGAAAACTCTAGTAATCATGAAA
>NW_010311417.1:75911-76995 GCF_000700745.2 Antrostomus carolinensis
AAAGAGTTGTCAACACCACAACAGTTGTAAGTGTTTTACATTTCTCCCTCTCTCCCAGCTTAGTTCCATGCATATCCTGCCTCGGACAGCTGCTCTATATCCTTCTGCTTTTGACAATTGCAGGAGAAAAGAAAAAAAAAATAATTCCTTACACTAAACTGTTTATTTGCTATTCTTTGTGTTCAAACATATTTTCATATACATGTGTTCAAACTAAGTGTGCAACCAATACGTCTTTTGTGAACGTGAAAGAATGAAGAAATGCCTTAGTTTCTTTGGGCTGGAGTTTACCAGGTGCTGTGGCACCTATCTGGCCCTCAGGAGTGAGACATTGCCATGGACAAATTGCAAGGATAACTACAAGATGGCTTGCTGGTCTCCATCCCAAGGAGGTCAGTGGAAAAAAATTGCTAGTAGGCAGACAGCACTACCACCTGCTAAATAGGACACAAATTCTGCTCTCAGTTGGAAAAAGGGACCTCAGAGTTCACGTCTTATTACTGAAGTGACGATGAAATCTTGTCAAGAAAGCCTTGGTGACTGGGATGACAGAGTGACCCAAGACTGAAAATAACAAAATCTAGGTTATACACCAACTTTAGAAAAAGTTCATCTTTTTAAATCTACTATAAGTTAGATTTTCATTTTTTTAAAAAAAATTGATACATTTTTAACTTGTATAAGACACTTTCCTCCAAATACAACTGGGAAACAGAATTAATCTGGAAGTGTCACCAAAAACCAACAAAATCTAGGTTATACACCAACTTTAGAAAAAGCTAATCTTTTTAAATCTACCATAAGTTAGATTTACAATTTTTTAAAAGAATTGATATATTTTTAACTTGTATAAGCCACTTTCCTCCAAATGCAGCTGGGAAACAGAATTAATCTGGAAGTGTCACCAAAAACCTTACCTTAGTCCCTTTATATTTTAGGGGAAGTTTAAAACAGGTTTGTTTTCCTTTTCTCTGGCTGAAGCAGAACTTGTGGAAGTCAGTGTGTGTCCAATTCAGGAGACAATAAAATACAAATACACATTTATAAAAAGTAATTATTTCTCTGTGTTTCACTATTGCTTTTT
>NW_010311417.1:77005-81745 GCF_000700745.2 Antrostomus carolinensis
AAGTACTCAAGACAAGTATGGCAAGGAAAGTCCTATGGGGAAAAGCTAAACAAAAACAAACAAACAAAAAAAAGCAGCTGTTTTATTAGTTGAAAAGGAGGTGGTACTGAGATTCCTGGTCTTTTCTGCACAACCACATAGAGAGAGTTAAAATGGCCTGCCGTGCAAAGTACTACAAATTAACTGTAAACTGGGAGCAAACTGGAGCAGCTAAAACTGTGGCAATAGAATTTAAATGCAGTTCTCACCACTCTCTTTCTCCTTGGCTTACTAAATTTCCTCAAGGATGCCTTAGAAGAGGCATTTAGAGGACAAAGCCAGAAAGAAAAAGCAGTAATTCACAACCCCAGATATCACCTTGAGCTGGCATTGCCTTTACACTGCCTCAGCACCCTTACAACTGTCCCAAGAAGGCAATCACTTTAAGCCGCTATTATTTTTATTTACTGAATGAGAAGGTAGCTACTGCTGCATCACTTTATCTTTAAATCTGCACATCCTTTTTATTCAAGTTAAATAATTTCTATAGCTAGTATTATTTTGATTTATTGAATAAGAAGGTAGCTACTGCTGCATCACTTTAGCTTTAAATCTCTACATCCTTTTTATTCAAGTTAAATAATTTCTACTTTCACTTGTATCAGGTAGATATCTGATATGTCAAATATCCACTTTCAACTCTATGCCATATTACATATGTCTTTTATGGTCTTGGGCAGATTTCCCAATTGGAATTTGATTTCCATTACCTGCAAAATTTAAACAGTAAGATTTTCCTACCAACTTCTGGCTACCCTGTTTATGTGGAATATAAATTCTCTGAAGATGAATCATAAAAAAAAAAATACACATGCATTATTATAGTCTCTTAAATTCTATTGTCCCTAAATGCTACCAGTGTGAAAGGAATATTATCACGTCTCATTTCTCATAAGTGAACGTTATCATAAGTGAAATGGTGTTTTAAACTCATATTTTTTCTATAGCAACCACTATTCTATGCATTAGAAATCTAAGACAAGCTTTAGTGCCTGCCTGTGGACTAGTACTTTTCATTGCTATACATTGCCAATATGTCTCTGAAGACAGGGATTTATACATTAATATTTTAACAATATCCAAGTGTATGACCAAATACACACTTCTATCTGTGATTTAGCATTAAGCACGCAAACAACTTTCGGTCATGAAGGAGCTAATTACACCCCCTTCTAAAATCTACCTTTTGTTTATCCTATAATACACAAGCAATAATTTCTGAGATAAATGTTTTGGTTCAACTGAGTGCCTCAGAGTTTTAGCCTGAGAAACAACAGCTGTGGGACGGAATTTATTGCTTTGTCGTGTTACTGTTTGTAACTACTCCCATGGAGGTCAGATAGAAAAGGTCAAATGATGAAAGCAAAGTCTGTGACATGTTCGAAGAGCACAGGACACAAGCAGCCTTACTGTTATTGCACTAGTGGATAGCAATTAACATGGGAGCTATTGCAGATTTAATTTGGGATTTTAAATAAGATTCCAGCCTGTATTACATATGCCTTACATTACAATCAGGTATTCCTAGGTCCCAAGTTGAAGCACTGTATGCTGCAAATCTTAAGTGACACTCAGGGGTTAAACACATTCTCCAAAACAAAAGGGGATGCAATAATTTAATGCACTTCTGATAACCATGTTTCATTCTTTGAGACTCTAAGCTGCCTTTTGTGATGGCAGAGATGCAAAAAAGAATTATAAAAGGCCCTTTTCCTACCAGCATTGTTCACATCTTTGGTGGGCATGAAAATTACTTAAGCTCTCTCAACAGAGCCGCCATTGGTTTGCCAATATCCAGTTCCTCAGCTGGAATCAGGGAAAACCGTAGTACTTCTCCCAAAAACATACAACAGAAAATGAACTAAAACTGTCCAAAATGTCCACCCATCACACAGAGGCTGCTTATTCCATTCATCACATGGAAGACGGTCCTATTAGTATTAATGTTATTACAACTGGCACATCTAGGATTTGAGACCCCACCAACAGTCAAATTATCAACCATTTTCCTTTTGTTGTGCTCATCGGTGAGTGATGGGTTACTGTTGTCTGCCTCTATCTTCTTTAAAACTAGGGGAAAAAAAATTAAAGAACAACTCACCACAGTGAATTATCCAGTAGTCAGCACATTATTAATCAAATTTTTTTACTGTCAGCTTTAAGGGTGCTAACCAAGAGCTAAGAGAACTTTTCTCTTTCCACCTACTGATGCAAAGGGTTTAAAGAAAGAGAGAACTACAGAAAAATTTGTCATCTGAGTCTTATAAGCAACGCATCCTTAAAATAATACCTGCAGAGAAAATGTGCAAAGCTAGCACATTAACCTATCTTTCAAAATTTCAAGCAGAAAGTTAGAGAGCAGACATGAACCATGTGACCCATCCCACATTATCCTCCAGCACCTAAACTTGTCCTACTATGCAGAAATTTGATTTATAACAAAATAACTTTAACAGAAGAACTCATTATGACATATTTCCTTCCTTTCAATAATTGATTATACTTGCTTATGTTTTGCAAGTTGGGTTTTCGTATCCCTAAGCAGGTCTCTGTCCTCCTTTCTTGGACACACATCACAATAGCTCAGCCATGAGCCAGAGCTATTTTCCAGCTTTGATACTATAATTTGCTCTGTTGTAAGAACCCTTACTTAGGAGTAATTTGTTGTGTTTAACCTGTATACACATGTAATAATTCCAGAATTTTTTTCTCTTGCAACTTCTTATTTTTTTAATAAATTACTCTTTTCCATCTAGTTACACAGTGAATATTTACAATCAAGAATATAAATTAGGTAAGCAACAGAAAAATCAAGCAGCTACTCCACTGTAACTGGACCCTTCTAGCTGTTCCATCTGTGCTTTTCAAATTAGTTAAGAATGAATCCTAGATCCACTAAAATTCATCCTTTATTTAAATGTTCATTTAGGTTGCCATGTAAATCCATTTCCATTTCTGTGAATCAGGACCAAAGTCACCAAGTTACATTGCTGAAATAAAGGATGAAAAGACATTCTGAAATACTGACATGACATGACCTGACCTAGGCTTAAAATGACCAGAATATCAAAAGATTATTACCTTAGCACTTTTTTGTCCTAAATTCAAAGGATCCATGATCACTTATTCTGAAGCAGAATGTCTTTATTTCACCAGAGAAATTTATTCAAAATACAAAATTAAAATAGAACTTAATAATTAAGGGTTGAGATGAAAAATTCTACTCAATATTTCCACAGTAATTTTGATTCAATCAAAGCAAGTTAGAGCTGTCTCAAGAGCTTGTTTAAAAGATAAATTCAAGTCACTTTGAATATGCCCACCCTAACACTTCTTTGATATTACTGCTTTGTTGATTCATTCCCACTGTTATCTTCTCCCATAAAATATTTTGCCATAGCAATTCACCTCACTAAACTTTTCCTTAGGTAGAACACGTGCTCAACTGCCCTGCATGCTTCAGGCTATAACTAACATGGAAGGCAATAATTTGGGAAAATTAACAAGGTTAGCACATCAGCTCGTTGACAGTGCTGCACAGAATATGAGCTGCTCAGTCATGAGCCCCTCAGCCTTTAACAACCCTACGTTGCCAGACAAAGATATCACTGGTTTTGTCTTGCTTAACCTCTGGAGCTACGAGCTGCAGCAGCTCCAGCTGTGACTTACAAGTAGCTCAGATATCCCTGCAGGACAGGGCAGGACAGAACTGATGCACAACACCATCTTCCTAACTCAAACTAATCCACTTCTCAGTCAGAGGCTAAGGATGAAAAATATCAGATTTTTCTTTTCCTTAATCCCATCTCTTGGTAAAGAAGAGGTATTTTGATTCACTGTTGAATTTGTTCTCTTTGCTCATTGCATAGTTTTCAAATAGAAGCCAGAAAGAACAATTATCTAGTTGTCTATACACAAAACAAAAATACATTCCCAGCAGGAACAGACCTCATGAATTAAAAAAAAAAAAGAAAAAAAAAAGGAAGAAAACAGTGATAGCATTCTAATTAACACTTACTTTCACTTTGAAACCTGCAAACTCACTCTAAAGAAAGTTTGAGTAACTGCCTCTGCCAAAGGGGAAGCTCCAACTTCAGTTCACTGTCTGTGAAACAAAAACAATTGTGATTCTTTACTCATGTAAAAGCTGTCTAGAGAGTCACTCCCTTGCTTTCAGGACTTGGACTTGAGCTTTTGGTGACCAACTAGTGTGCTACAGAGCAAGGATACCAACTCCTACTGCTTGCAAGCCTCATGTTGCCATTACACTGGAACATCAATACTAGATTAAAGTGTGGAGAGAGCTGAAAACCTGTATACATTTACACAAGTCACGCTAATGCTTTCTTTGGCTTGCAAGAGAAAATTATGTCATCTGTATAAACATGAGCAACAGAAATGAAAAGAAAACAAACCCCTTGCAGTCCTTCTTACTCAAAAGCTCATCTTCACCCACCCCTGACCCCCTTCTCAAGAAAATTACAGGGAAGCCAATGGATGTCACTACTCTCATAGAAAGCTGAGGAAAACGCTGCCCAAGCAGTATCCCAGCCTAACGAAACCACACAGCATAATGAAGATGTGAGAAAAACATTAAAGACAGCTCTTTGCAACAGGAGAGTTAGCAGTGGTACATTCAGCACTGGTTACCAGTAAGCCAGCTGGTTTGTTTCAAGGTCTTCTGGGAAGCATTCATATAGT
>NW_010311418.1:0-45485 GCF_000700745.2 Antrostomus carolinensis
ACCATTCTGTGATTCTGTGGTTCTGTGAAGCTGTCTCTATTTCAGCTCCCATTTCAGTTACACTTGCTGCAGGCTCAGCAGGGACCTCCTGCCTGTGTGTGTGCCTGGAGTGAACCCTAAATCAAGTCCAGATATGCATTTGATTGCTTCAGTGGGTTAGCACTCCAGGAAAAGAAATGAGGTGCCTGAAGCCATTGGACATAGCATGTACTCCCAATTTTAATTTGAGTCAGGAGCAGTCACGGTCAATCCGCTAAAGAGAAATTAAAAGTCAGTTTGATGTCCTTTTCCAGAAGAAGTAATGAGGATAATCTTCCCTTTATACAAAATTTGTGCAAGTTAACCACAAAACAAGGATACTCACTGACTCATCTTTCTGGAAAGAACAGTGTGCAAAACCAGTAGCATCTCTCCTTGTATAAGTTGAGCTTGGCTGGCAGCCAGAAGGAGAAGAAGTGTATTTAAAGATATATTTAAAGCTAATTCAGCTGTGGCCAGAGCTGAGCTTGTGCTCAGCTGGGGCTGGGCAAGTCAAAATGGAAAAGACTGTGAACTGGTGGCAAAGTGAAATGTTGCCATGCATTGTATGTGGTATCAATTTGAATATTCTCTCTCTTATAAAATCTATACATGTAAATATCTGTCATAAAGCAGAACGTGTTTCCTCCAAGATATTTGAAAAGCAAACTAAAAAATGCAATACCATTTCAATTTCTGATACAGAAAATTGTGATCTTCCAAGAAATCAGTTAGATACAGAGACCATGCAGTCAAGTCTCTGTCCATAAGAATCTCTGTGTCAGTCCAGGATATCACACTCATATAGTGTAGACTAATGTCTTGAGCTTTCTATTTTCATGTTTCATGGATATGTAATACGGTGGCTGATGCTAACACAATGTCATTAATAGCCCTCTTAAATTCTTATTTTTCTGAGCACTCAGCTTAATACGTTGCTGAACATGTAAATTTGTGACAATCAATGCTATGAATTAAAAAAAAATGTATAAGGCAAAATTAAATTTCAGGAAAAAACTCAATGTAATAAGTTTAAAACGGTCTTCAAATGTCACAGGCGCTGGTATATTAAAGCATCCACATCAGGAAAAGGATCAAGCTTCCCCGTTCATGTATCCCTAGTGTATTCAGGTCTAAGTTGATGCAGAAGACCCTTGACTTTCTCACAGGCAGATGTATTCAGTGCTGTGCATATGCCTGGCATTTGCATTCCATTAAGAAAAAAGTATTTTTTACATACTTATGAGACAGCACAGGGTGGAAGTGTCTCCTGTTGTCCTCTTTCCTCCGCTACAAGAAGGCGGCTGGAGCAGAGCCAGGGAAAAAGCATTGTGGTGCCCTATGTACTCAAACCCTTGCTTTATTTAAGTGTAGACCTGAGGTGCAGTGCCACTGTACTAGCCAATTCCCAATTCCAAAGGTGTGATTGCTTTATATCTCTGAGGAGGTACAACTTTAGGTTTTCCCTGTACCAGATGATAGTCATGTTGAATTAACTTGTTTGATTAAAACACAACCAAACCTAGAAGAAAACAGAATAATGCTAGTAAATGATCACAACTGATGTCAATCACTACGGAGACCTTAGGGTAGTAATTTCTGAAACCTGCTGAAAAATTGTTATAAATAACAGGTCTCAAACTGTGGTATGGAGATAGTAATCAGAAACTACATGAGAGGCATGAGGATATTCTTTGTGGGTGTCTACATCAAAATCAGATGGTATGGGAGACAGCCCCACTCTGACTCCCACTGATGCTGCTGTAAATCCGACAAGACACTTTTTCTTTTGTATTCAGAAGTGGAGATAGTGATTATGCTGAGCTCAATTTACTACAAATGTGGAGCAGTGAATTGTCTTACTTGCCTATTACTTCACATTTGTGTCTCTCCACAGCTTCTAAACTGGGAAAACATCGGAGCATTGAAAGTTGAGCAAACTTCAGCTCAGTCTGAGAAAGGTAAATAATAAATACTGAGTCATGGAGTCATGGGCACAGGGCCCTTAAAAACTTCCCCATCAGTATAATCTGCTAGCGTGTTGGTTTAGTACTGATTAGTTGTAATGATCCCCAGGAAGACTGCAGAGCACAGAGCTGTCTGCATGGAGAGAAAAGCAAACTCAGGAGCAATAGGTGGTCTGCCTGAGGGTGCATGAGAGGAGCCAAGCTCTCTGGGGAGCCAGTGGTAGATACTTGGATTTCATAACAGCCTGTACCTATACTGTGTTGTGATTTTTAGCCCATCTTTTGAAGAAACTAATCTTAAAATAATTCTAAGCAGATCAGGATATCAAACTGTTACCAGGTATTTTCAGTGCTTAATGTTCTTTATTTTTGTAGTATCTTTAATTAGATTCTCCTGGAGTTTTTCTTTTTTAACTGCATCTGTTATAATCTCTCAGGTGTTTTTTTCCTTCTTTTTCCCTCAACTTGTATTGAGAGCACTAAAGAAAACAGCCCACTGTCAGGTAGTTCCTCTCCTGATTTCTGTAATCACTATAATGAGACCATTTTCCCAGGACTGGCAGAGAGTGGCTTTCCCCCATTCAGGTGACAACATGCTCCTGGGTTTTCTAATACTTGTGTGATGTGATGGCAGGTTCCTTGAAGACCATCTGAGAGCAGTAAGTTCACCATGGGTAGGGATACATGGTGTCACCCACTGGGATGTTGCACAGGGATTTGTAATAAAGAAACTGTCAACAAATGAACAGGGAAGCTCTTTTAGTAAAATAACCTTGCTTCATTCACGTGTTTGATGCTATGATTATAGACTCATGATGGATTCATTTTTTATTTCAACTATAACCAAGCTGGCAGGTACCATGACAATAGAAACAATGGAATAGATGTACACAAAGGGGGCTTTCTGTGCTCAGAAGTACATGTAGCTGCTGCATTGCTTTGCCTCTGGTTCTCTGCTTTCGTTAGGTATTCTGTGGTTTTGGGAATACTTCTTCTGCATATTAGGGCAAAGGTATGCAGCTGTGAATTCAATGAGATGAGGGTATTCAGAACTCATAACTGAATATGCAAGTGACATTTACAGGCTCTGACACCCAATTTAGTAAATACATGCACAAATTAAATTTGCAATCCTATACTTATAATTGTGCCTTTTAAAGGCAGGTGTTTGTTGAAGTTGTGTATAAGTTCATGTGACTTTTTTTTTTTTTTTTTACAAGCAAAACAGCATTTTTCTGCTCCTCTAATCCAGTTGGAACATAGCTCAAGCAGATCTTGTTTAACTCAAAAAAACCCAAGGAAATAACCAGCTGGTTGTGGTCAACCACAAAACATTCATACTGTAGGTGTGCTTCTCTTTATTTTCAAGTACTGTGCAAGTGTAACAGAGATGTGTGCAGATTCAGATTATTAATGGCTTCACAATGAACTGTACAAGTATAACTTAGTGGAAGTATTTGTGGGACAAAGATCTGAGAATCAAAAGGTGTGGAATTAAATTTGCAACCTTAACTGCACCTGTAGCTATTGCCATTCCCTGAAGAATCACCATGGATACCACAAAGCTACAAACCCTATTATTTCAGTTACACTCACAAGATCTATTGTTTCTCTTTTATTTTATCTCTGTAAGTTTCAGTCAATCTCTGGAGCTAAGTAGGTCAAACCATGCTCCACATACTCATGGTTGCCCAGTCGCTGAGCTCTGGGTGAAAGAGAGACAGCGAGTAAGGCACATGCCAGTTTTTTTGCTTATTGTACTCTGGGCCAGATTTTTACACATAGTTGGGCATCAAAGATGCCAACACTGTTTTGTTGCATATTAAAAGTCAAAAGTTTCCTCTAGGGTATCTTGGTGTTTATGAAATTTCACCAGGTTCCTCATCCTTAAATACCCAGTTCCCACAGAAATCTGCCAGTGAAAGCACTTAAATAAATTACACAACCACCATGCCCATTCCTAGGCATTTCTCTTACAACTGTACAAAAATTAGTATTTGTCTCTAAACTTATGTTCCTAGAGGCAAACAAAGCTTATTTATGCCATCCTTTGAAGAGAAGGGTAAATTACTGTTTTGGCTAGGAAGGGGTTGTTACAGTTGCTGCTCCAAGATGCACTGAGGTGAATACAGATATGGACTAACCCATCCTAACTGAGAATCAATTGTCCCCACAGGATCCTCTCCATCATTGCTAGGAGAAGCCTAAACAAGGAAGTAATGCTGGTTACTTGACTTGTAGAGGATTACAGTGAGGTGAGATACACCTCACTTCTAGGTTTAAAAGTATAGCCTAGGTTAGGCTCACATGATTGAGACTGAAACACAACTCCATGGTTTATATCGCCGGCAATCCCAAAAGAAGAGGTGCTGTGATCAGAAAATGCAGCTTTCTGACATAATTTTCTGCTTGCTCCTGCTGTTAAAGATGAAGTCATGGATCTTTTCTTCATGTGTTTTCTAATGGGTGCAAAATATCTGTCTATGAGGATGCCTTGATGCTGTTCCAGCTTAGATGAACTCTTATACAATTGAAAAATGTCAGAGATGCTTTCAGGCTTGTAATAAACTTTACAGACTGCCTTCCTACCAGCCAGTTATGTAATCTATTACAATGAGAAGTATTTGTCCAAATATGTATTCAAAGGACCACTTAAGCTCTTTGGTTTATATTAATAAGTGATTAAACAGACACACTGGGTGCTTCACATATTTTTTTCCTTGGTATTGTGGTTAATCTGAGTTTCAGCACAGATCCAAAGGGTAGCTCTCTGGTTGTCCCTTCTCCTCTCCCCAACAAGCCCTGAGTCTCACAGGAGTAACAATTATCCAGCTCATGACAGTGGATGGATAACTGGGGCAGCACGTTTTACACTTCCTGCTGGCATTTTTGTTATCTTGCTGAAGCAGACTATGCAATGAATTCAGTAAGCAGAGGACCTGAATCTGTCTTGTCAGCAGGGGATAAATATGTGGCAATGACAGCTTTTTGTGATGCTGATTAAGGATGTCTGGCTGTCATGGTGCATTTGTATTGGTTGGTGTGACTATGCAGGTCCAGAAAAGAGTGTAGCATCAATTTTTGTCCTTAAAGGCAGTTCAACTGAAGTGCTACCGGGCCTGTTTGGTAAAACATGCATTTCAGTTTATTTCTGTATTGTATAGATCACTAAGAAGCTTTTCTTTGCAATGGCTTTTTCAGGGAGGAAATGCAATTTTAGAAGTTCATAAAATTACACCTGTCCTGTATCAGGTCACAAAGCTTGCTTCTTGCTAACATCGTGCATTGTCCATTGTGAGTGTTTTCCTGCCTTCAAAAGAATTTATAATCAGAAGTATTGAGAGTAGTTTCTCCTTCTCTGCAATGTACTGAACTAGCTCAGCAATGTCATGTGTGGGAAAGAAATATCTTCCAGGCTCTAACGCTGCTCAGCGTTCACCCTTAAGCATTTTTGCTTCCCTGGAGGTTAGCACCAGGCTGTTTATAACATCCACTGTTTCTGCTTCCATCACTGGAATCTGCAGATGGGGAGTATCTCACATGTCCCTAGGACCAACTGGAGAAGACTGTGCACACTGTGGCAGGGCTGGTTTCTCCAGAGCCCAGTTAGAAACTTGAAAAGGGCTTCAACTCTTGACTAATGAATTTCGATGCCAAATTCACATGCCCATGTCAGTCAGACATTTCAGGTCCCATTACAGTCAATGAAGACCTAAGGCTTTATTCAGCTGTCTCAAGTACTGCCTGTGAGGTAACCACATGGGGCTGGTAGATCTATGGCAGACCTGTACTCTTCTGGACTGGCAGCTGGAGTCCAAATGGGATCTCCTGGGACACCTCAAATGGCACTAGCCTATGCTGAAGCCTCTGAATCGTGTTTCTAGAGGTGGACACCTAAATTAAGATATGTGTGTGTTGGAGCTGAATCCCTTTACTCAGAACATTAATGGCAACAATTCAGACTGGATGCTGGAAGAAAACTGGACACTTCTCAGGTTTGCAGAAGTCAATGCAGATTTGTTAATGGCTTTTTTCCTCCTTAAAGTAAAGCCATGCCTTAAGGTGTGATTCATGGAAAACAGCTTTTTTTTTTTTCACATTATCAAATATACTTAGTTTACAGGAGAGAAAAACTAATGATGTTTCTTTTAGTGGTGATATCAACTGACTCTGGGAATCATACTTTGTTCTTTCCTTCCCACCTTATCACATTTTTCCACTAGATATAACACATCCAAATGAGTACACAATGGTTTTTGTTTTTTCTTTACTAAAAGTAGATTGATGTGTTAGAAGTGATTTAAAAAAACCCCACAGATTTTTAGGTTGAAATGGAACAATACAGCCATCCAGTCTGACCTCAAACACAGCAAAGGTATGAGAATTTTACTAATGATGCCTTCAGGGAAGGAAACTCTTTTCTCTCCGGGAAGGATTCCCCAGCTGGTCAGTAAAGATGAGCAGGTAACCCACTCATGACCCTGTCAGCTTACAGCAGGTGAATGGATATACATTTATGATGACTCAAAAATCAGGATAAGATGCTGAATTTTACTAGCATTCGTAAGTTCTCTTTAATAGCAAATAATTATTGTGTAATGAAATTAGCACTTCAGATTAAAAAGAAATGAATGGCTGCAGCTATGGGTAAAAAAATAGATACGCATCCATTGTACCTGTTTATCATCCATATCTTGGTGAAACTCTGGAACAGGTCGTCCAGAGAGGCGGTAGAAGCCTTATCCCTGGAAACATTCAGGGTCGGGCTGGACAGGGCTCTGAGCAACCTGATCTATTTGAAGATGTCCCTGCTCACTGCAGAGGGGTTGGACTAGATGACCTTTAAAGGTCCCTTCCAAGCCAAACCATTCTATGATTCTATGATATTTTTCTCTAAAAAACAATGAACAGGTCACTATGATTTTCCCTCTACATATATTTTATTGATCCCAGGTTCAGAAGTTGGCATCTAGGCTATTCTGTGAATGTGTTAATCTTTGCACAGCTGTAACAGGGGTGCTAGTTTAAAATTCATTTTTGGCTGGGATTTTTTATGTACCTTGGTGAGAATTTTTTGAAGCGTCATTGAATTGCTCACTGAAAATCCACCTTGACGTTTCAGAGCAGACTACCCCAAAACTGTCACTGAACTTTAAAATGTAGCAGTACCAGAATTATATGCTCTAAAAATAGAGGAAAGGCTTAAGGAGGAATTAAACTGACTTAGACAAGTCTAATTAATCACTGTGCTTTGGAAAAAAAAAGTAAGGTGCTTTTCTGTTGAAGTGCAGAGATAGTTCAGGTGGAGATTGGGTTGTGCAGAGGCATTATCAGAAGGCATCAGTGTACTAAGCAAGAATGAGCCCTGTTCTTTTCAGCTTCTGCTTTTGGAAAGCATGAGAGAAGCCATTTCAATACAACCCATGTGATCTCAGCCTAATTGTCTGCACTACTGGGGCCTCATTCAAATCCACTAGAAGGTGATGCAAATATCTTCTTGACTCAGTGGACTGGATCCATCCTCTAGCATGCTCTCAGTATGTTCATATACACACTTACCTTCAACTGTGTGACCAAAGACAAGAGCAGAAGAGGTAACCTGGGACTGGAGGGAAAGGAGAATAAGGTCTTTGTCCATGCTGTTATATGTTGGAGTTTAGGAGGAAGAAGTTGAGACTAGTGGCATACATGGAGCAGAAGCGAAAAATGGACAAAGTAGTTTGTCACTAGTCCCATCTCCTGCTACTCTTGACTGGGCTCTAATGGACCCTGGACCTGAATCATCACCTTATTTTGTCTGGGCTTACTGGTAGAGCTAGACATTGTCACTAGCTCAGCCCCACTCTGGTGCTGTGGGACTATGCCCTGCTGTTGAGGGCAGCAGTCTCCTGGCTTGTGTCCCTCCTGGAGCAGCCCCACTCCCGCTGCTTCCTGATATTAGGTAATGTATATGTCAACACACCTCTCATTTAGCACCATGGATACCTGGGAAGTCAAGAGCTCACCCACCCACTGTCCTCGGTGTTGGTGAGAAGCTGGGTTTTTTGGAGTTTGTTCATAGCTGCCTTCTTGCAAGGAGGCAGCAATGAGTTTCTTTAGTCCCTTCCTTGGTCAGCTCTCCAGCTATCAATCAGACATGGAGGGCCCTGCTTAGCTATGTCCCATTTTAGGCCTGCTTGGAGTACATACATCCATCTTTTGGCATCATGCAGGTGAACCCTAAAGCACCGAGAACTATTTTTTTTTTCCTCCTCCTAAACTGATAGCATCTCACCTGGGTGTCAAATTCTGCACACTGGTGAAATACATGCAAGTAGCTCAGCTACACTGTGAATGCCACAAAGTTTTTCTAACTTATTTTCTGCAAAAGGACTGTTATTATCAACATACTTTTTTCCCAAAGAAGAAATAAACTGTGTGATCACCCCCCATCTTCCCCATATAAATAAAGAAAGGCACAGTGAAACTGCTTCTGCAGCAGGGGTGCCTCAGCTGGACCCTTTCCCCATTTGATTAGGGGGGGTCTCACCCTGGATAATTTCACAGAATCACAGAATCATTAAGGTTGGGAAAGACCTCTAAGATCATCCAGTCCAATTGTCAACTCATCACCACCATGCCCACTAAACCATGTCCCTGAGTGATACATCTACACTTTCTTGAACACCTCCAGGGATGGAGACTCCACCACTTCCCTGGGCAGCCTGCGCCAATGTCTGACCACTCTTTTTGAAAATATTTTTTTCCTAATATCCAACCTGAGCCTCCCCTGGTGTAACTTGAGGCCATTTCCTCTCATCCTATCACTGTTTGCCTGAGAGAAGAGACCAAACCCCAGCTGGCTACACCCTCCTTTCAGGTAGTTGTAGAGAGCAGTAAAGTCCCCCACCCTGAGCCTTCTCCAGACTATTTACTCAGCCCTGCATGGACATTGCTAGCCAGTGCCAGGAACATGTTCGGGTCCCTCTGCTCTGTAGCCTACCAGATGATACAGCCTTACCCAGCACATCAGCTTCCTCAGTGCATTGGGAGGGGTTGTCCGTATGACCCGTGTGCAGTAGGGATTTGCAGAAGCTCTTTACCAGACCAAGGCTAACAGCCTAATCACAATCCCATTCTTCTCTTCCTAAAATCATGCAGAAAAGCTAAACTTCTCCTAGCTGATCTGTAATCTTTTGAAAACCAGAACTTCTAATGGGAAAACTGATAACCCTTCAAGTCTGGCAGTGCTGTTGAGTGCTGCTGTAATAAGGCAGTGTATATTCAATGTAAGGATAATGGATAATGTGGATTTATAACAAAGCCATAAATCAATAGAGGGGGTTCAGATGATATCATGAATAGCAGCCATGAAGCCTGATTGATCGATGAGATCATTAGAAATCTGAGACTGAATTACAGGTCTGGCCATTTATCACTCTATGGCCTCAGCATTTTTTATGATATTTGAGGAACACTTACAAGTTTTCCTGGACTGTTTTTTTCAGGTTTCTAATTACAAATAAGGTGCCTGCAGATTCTTTCAAATCAGTGGGCAGTCTAGTGTCAGTCTTTCACTGTAATCGGAGTTGCAGGCATACAGTGAACTTCCCTTTTGAATTATTTAAGACATAGATCATTGCAGAATAACAACATAGCATTTTCTTTCTCTGTGCTCAACACAGCAGTGGAAAATTCCAGTGTAATAAGACTGGAAGGCAAATTTCTTTCTTAGTTCACATTTTATTGTGCTAATTAAGAGGCAAAACAGAAAAAGGATCTATATTCTATGTAATTGTTAATCATATTTCATATTAACTAATAAACCTACACCAGTTAGTCTGAGGCATGAGATTTTTCAACACTTTTTTTTTTTTTTCAGCTGGTTTAGTAGATTATACTTGCATCTCTGTGCATGATATCTGGCCCATTTCTTGGATATATTTTGTACGTACATATAAGCTGTCTGGAGCCATAACAGTTTGATAAAGTAACAAGGCATTTGCTTTCTAGAGGATGAAAATTAACAGCCATAGGCAGACCTGAAAAATTAATGGATTCTAGTTCATTTTCCAGCTCTGACAGCTACTAACTCAGAGCATTATACAGTAAAATGTCCAGGATGGCTGGCACCTTTGACAGCAGTCTCCAGTCTGTGGGCAAGGTAAGCAAATTGTGAGTCCACCTGGGTGATATTTCTGGACCTGACTTTAGAAAATGAAAAACAGAGATGGCACTTACACTTCATGTCTAATCAATTTGACACTCCTGTCCCTATAACAGCTGGAGGACAGGGACATTCTGTCTTACTTCTTCCTTGCTTCTTTCCACATGTCTTGCTGCCCAAAGTCTCTATGTACGAGATTTTCATGCCCTCACTTCTAGCCTTATGACTTTTGTGAAACACAATCTGTGCACATGCATCTCCCATGCCTGTGTCTCCCCAGCTTTCTTGTTATTTTTCAAGTGTGTTTAGGGTGCTGGAGTTGTTGCAGATCTCTGTCTTCCACTGGTGTTTTGAACCCTTGAGATTACCTTTTCCATGTAGCAGAATGAGAGTGATGTGATTCTCTTGGGCTTCCCTGCTGTGCTGCTGCAAAAGAAGAAAATTATCCTTTTTTCCTCTTAAAAAAAAAAAAAAATAAAAAAAAATTCCCTAGTGCTATCTTGTAGAAATGGTGGACAAGACGCATTCCCAGTTCTTGGGAAATACCACCTAAGAAATGCATTTAGTCTGAATTAGGCTAGAGTGGACAGGAATATTCAGAATTTCCTGTGAATTACAAAGAAAAGTCTGGCACACCAGATTACCGTGTTTTCAAAACAAACAGTTCTCCCTATAGCTGCAGTGAAGAATTTATATTCTTGAAATTTCTCTTCCCCATGTGTCTGCAAGGAGGCTGACAGGAACAGTAATGCCACTGTGGGGTGGGCAGGGTGCTCAGGATCTGTTTATCACACACACCCTGCCCTGTGCTGCTCAGCTGCGTAAGTCCAGGGCACAGATGCTCACCTCCACAAGCAGGGACTCTATAGTCTTCAAATGCTCTGAGATCTTTGAGAGTTAACAGGTTTCCCTTGCCCTGCTGAAGAATCAGGCAATGATTCCTTACTCAGAGCTCCCAAACTCTGTTTGATCAGCTCCCACTGCATGGTAAAATTATAAGCAGCAGCAGAAGCAATAGTGGCTTCTGCCTACAAACCAACAAATCCTTGCGAATTTACTTTCAGAGATGCTAGCTTGTCCGTTATGTAGTCAGCAGTTTTGTGCACATTAATATATCTCCCTCCATGTAAAACTCATCTCTCAGCCAGAATCCTCTAACAAAGATTATTCCATTCTGTCACTGACATAGATTAGCATCATCAACACACCTGTGTCAAATTAGGCTGGTCTGTGTTACAGCCAACTATGGCTCCAGTACTGTAGTACCTTATGTTTTCATTACCATAGCAGTTATTGAATATTCTGCATTGGTTTTATTCTTAAAAGTCTGGTGTCAGCTTTGTGGAATGAATATCAGTCAAAACCTGCCCTACTTAAGTTTCTTCAGGATATTTCTGTAGCTCTTCATCTAGATTACATGAGCATTTCACAAATATTAATGATTTAGTCTTCATAAACCTTTCTGAGATATTAAGACACAATTCTCTGTCTGACTGTGAGAAAGCACTGAGAAGTACAGGTAAGGAAATGCAGGCTGATCTGGGGATACCCAGAGTGACAAGGCTGATGCTTGCATTTTCAGAGCTTGTGCCTTTGCCTGTCTGTCTCAGCAGCATGGCTCCCACTGACACAAAACGCAGCTCTGAATTTTCATGTGAGCTGTAATTCATCTAAAGCATCATCTAGGGAAAATACTTACCCCTTCCTATGCCACTGTAAAGACATGGAGGTCAAATCCAGCTCTCTGGGGCATTTTTTGGCTTCCTCACCATCCTTCCCTCATTTACAAACCTGCAGTCACTTCTCCCACCTTACTCTCCATCAAAGGAGGGGCTGCTGACGACAAATCACTGCAGGGCATTCTGTCTATGAGACCAGGGTCCTGCTGGGAGGCGACCCCTGCATTGCAGAGCCTGTTCCCGTGCATGTGCCAGCAGGGTGGGAATTGATTTATGGATGTGTGGGGCAGCCTCTCTTCTGTTTTTTCCCAGCCTTTTACAGATAGGTCTTGGTAACCTTAATGTTCTGTTTGTGCATGAATGAGTTAGGGAGAAACCTGGCACTGCTGAGCAGATGGTGATGCTGTTCTCTTGTGAGACAAGGGCCATACCTGCCCAAGGAGAGCTGGGTCACCTTGCTCACTTAGAAGCCATGTTTTTCTATTGCATTCTATTTATGTGCTTATGAAATGAACCACATAATTTCAAACTGCAGCCAAAATAGAAAAGCAAAAGAGAAACCTCTCTAAAAAACTCCTCTCTAAAAAAACCTCCTAGGGATGTGGTGGGAGGGGCAGTTTTCTAAGTTTGGGGTTAAATTATTTGTTATACTCTATTCCCATTTCAAAAGCTGCAGAGATTTAGATAGTGCTTATGTTACAGGCAGGGTTTTACAAAGCAGCTGCTGGGAGAGTTCCAGTATTGGTGAAGGCAGCTCCTGTAATCCATGATGTTGACAGCTGGGTTAACACAGGAATGTGTCCATATCTGTGCTACATTAGCATAGGGTTGTCCCACCAAGACCAAAGCCTTATTGTCCCCGACCCTACACAGAGAGACACAACCAACCTTCCTTTCCTAAATCTATTGCTTAGTTTTAAAAGGCACGTAAATGTGAGAGAAAAAATCCAGGTTGAGCTGGGGAATGAAGTTTATTGCTTTCTGTTAGCCCGCCCTGACTTCTCATTGAAGGTGAAGTATTTGTAGACTAAGTTGGTCACTGGATTCTGACCACAGCTCCTCAAAGTAGCTCCCACAAAGAGCAGGACCTCTCCAGTGTTCTCTCTGTGGTATTTGAAAAGGCCAGAAAGGAGACTGTGATAAACTCAGCATGGTTCCAGGTCACTTCTGCCCAGAGGATTGCCACAATTTTTTATTTTTTCAAATACAGTCATAATTTTCATGGAAAATACAAAATCAAATGTCCCATGAATATTGCTTAGTGGTGGAGAAACCTCTGTGGTGTTTACCAGGTTGCTCTAGTGGTTAATCACCCCAGCTGTTTGAAATGCCTAGAAGGTTTAGTTTCCTAAGCACAAATAGATGTTAGTGTCCCAGCCATCAGTTTAAAGACTCTCCAGGTTATTAGCGTTCAAGACCTTCCTATGCAGAAAATATTTATCTTCATAATTGTCTATAGCTCATTTCAGAAATTTTGGATAAAATGCCATTGTCAGCACTATTTGCTTCACAACAAAAATTTCTCAGTATTCAGTTGTCTATAAATAGCTCTGTCTGAATAAATGGTAATAGCTTTAATAAATGATTCTGAATTTTTAACACTTTTATATTTTAGAGTGGGATTTCCAACAGCAACCTAAAGGAGCTTGCTGCTTTTTTTCCCTTTTTTTTTCCTTTTTCTCCCCCCCTCCTCCCCCCCCCAAATAAATCCATTCTTTATTAAGTGTTTGGTCTAATTACTTCTTGTCTGTTCTTCCTTTGCCTACTTTGTTTCCAGCTTTGCTATTTGCAGCTTTGGGCATTTCTAATAAGGTTTTAGTGCAGTTTCTTTCTTAACATATTATATTTTTCTTCTAAAGTGGAAAAAGTGCAAATACAAATGCATTTTTTGGGAGCACAAATGAAAAACTTATAGGAAGAGAGATTCAATTTTAGATTTTATGTCATATCAGATCATGTGATGTGATTTTGAAGCACACGTCTTTCTCAGAGCAATTTACAAACTTCAGAGGAATTCAGAGAATTTGGGGACAAGGAAAAAACACTTGCTTTTCTTCACTAATTATTTAGATGGCATTAATAAGACCCAACAATACCATGCTGTTAAAAAAACAACAAAAAACAAACAAAAAAAACCCCCACCAATGAAAAACAAACAAACAAACAAACAACAAAGAAGTATTATGCTGATGCTCTGTTAAACATTTGAAATAAATGACCTGGGCTACATATTCTGAAGTTCAAGGTCCAGGTTTCAGCATCACTGTTCAAGAAAGAAGTAGACTAACTTGGACTAGGTGACAACAACCTAGATAGGATGATTAGACATGTAGAAGCCAGGACTCACAAGGAATGATTGAATGAATAACAGCTGCCTGGTCTTTAAAGGGGAAGACTGGACACATTATAATGATTTTCAAATGTATAAAAGGCCACCATGAAGAGCAGGTAACAATCTGTTTGCTGACGTGACTGGGATCAACAAAAGATCTATTGGATTTAAACTCCAAACAAGGGAAATTTCCATTACTTAATATTAGACCCTGTTCAAAACTTTTCAGTGGTGCAATAAGTGACTCACAAAGTAGAAAACAGGTTGTCTAAAGAGTTCTAGTGTCTCAATCACTGGGTGTTTTTTAGGAAAAAAATGACAAAAGTCTCTTGATTTATATATAATTACATATAATTAACCATAGTTTGAAGTAAGACGATGGGTAAATTACCTCTTTCCTCATTTAATCTTTTAGGATTCAGATCAGAAGGAAGAGATTAATAACATTTGGGTTTTCATGGGCTTTTTAGTGCTGGGCTTTTAAGCATGAGGTAGGAAGAGGACATTTTCTGAATCGTTCTGACAAGCAGTATATTGCAAAGAGGACTGCAAGTACAAAGGAGATAAGCAACTGAGCAAACAGTTCATCACAGACAGGAAATTCAGCCAGTTTGGATGCCATCAACAGAAGGAATTTACTATTAGAAAATGACTCTGCGTTGAAATATTTTGCAGAAATATATTTTTGAGGAGAAATTCCCTGTCTCCCAGATGAATGCTTATGATTTTCATAACTTTTCATGTTCTGTCCTTATGCTTTAAGAATAGAATAGCTTTTGGATTTTTTCACCTAGAAATAAGTGTTTTCAAATATGTATATGTAGCTAATTAAAATGTAAGAAATCATAATTTGAACAATTATTTTGATTTTTCTTGAAGAAAAAAAAATATTAGTTCTAAATAAAATATTTTGAAGAAGTAGCTTTGTGTTCTGCCTAAGAAGAAAAATAAATGTCAGAATCATTCGGTGTCCTGTGGAATGGACCTTCTACTTTATTTCGAACTTTAATAAAAATTATCCTAGATTTTCAGTAAAATTCAACATTGTTTAGATATACATTTGAGGAATCCTTCTGACTTTTGGAAAGAGTATATACATAATGATGATTAAGGGAGTGGAGCATCTCCCTTATGATGAAAGGCTGAGGGAGCTGGGTCTCTTTAGCTTGGAGAAGAGGAGACAGAGGGGAGACCTCATTAATGTTTACAAATATGTTAAGGGCAAATGACATGAGGATGGAGCCAGGCTCTTCTCAGTGATGCCCAATGGTAGGACAAGGGGCAATGGGTGCAAGCTAGAACACAGGAGGTTCAGCTTAAACTTGAGAAGAAACTTCTTTACAGTGAGGGTGACAGAGCACTGGAACAGGCTGCCCAGGGAGGTTGTGGAGTCTCTTTCTCTGGAGACATTCAAAACCCGCCTGGATGCCTTTCTATGTGATCTCATTTAGGTTCCTGCTCCGGCAGGGGGATTGGACTAGATGATCTTTCGAGGTCCCTTCCAATCCCTAACATTCTGTGATTCTGTGATTCTGTGATTCTGTGATTCTGTGATAATAGGAACTGAACAGTGGCTGTGTCTCCATGTTCAGGCTACAGTTGCAACATTTTTGTTTTGTTTCCTTTTTATTATGATTTAGGTTATCTTCAGTTTTTCTGAAGGTAAATTATAGGCTTTATAAAAATATCACTTAAATATAGCTTATGGCAAAACTTACAGTGAGACATAGGAATGGTGGAACCTCTCTATCCCTTGCAAATCACAAAATATTTAAGCAAAGGAAGTTGTATTTGAAGTACTAAACTACTCAGAATATTTAAATTTTTAGAGAATTAGCTCATAAAATATTAATATTCTCTTCTTCCTATTCAAGCAAGGATGGATTTTTTTAATAATAATGAGATATAATTTGAAACTCATTACTTCTTTCTTTTTCAGAAACTCCTGTCTTAATTTTTTTGCTATGCATGCATTTATTAGTCTTCCTTAAATTTTATCTGAACTTTACAATGGTAACATCACTGTAATATTATTCGACTGTCCAGTTTAACCTGGAAAAGCCAGGTAGAAGAAGCCATTTACCTTGTCTTTATATAAAACTCTTTGACATAAACTCCTTGCTGTGGTGGATTGTCCCTCCCACCCCTATGCAACCACTGTGGACAAAAATGGATATCAGAACACTGAGAAAAAACAAAAGTAATGCAATGGTTGGATTGTATGCCAGTGCAGAAAGCTAGAGTGATGTCCATACCAAATACCATGGAGTGGAAAAGATAAACCTTTTTGGGGGGAGATGCCAAGACTGGAAATATGAGGTAGGCTCCTTACTGTAGGGCATCCCATGACAGCTGAATCCAAACTTCCAGTTCAGAGATCCCTTATCAAAATGCAGTGCCTTTCTTCCAAATAATCTGGATTGAAATCGTGAGTCATCCTCAAAAACAGCCCTCAGTAGCTGGCTCAGAATTGGACATTCACAATTATTCAGTGTTAGAGAAAGAAGACTACTGCTAGGTCACCAGGTCTGGCATCATTGCCAAAGTGGCAAAAGCTCTTTTCCTGGAGTAAGGATACAGGTGCAGCACCCATTCCCAGGCTGTTCTGTTTTCAATTTCTCCTTGGGCAGCGACTGAGATTTAGGTCCTCAGAAAGATGTGTTGAGTTGTGGGGCTGTGCAAGCTTCTTTATAGTAAACTGTGGTAAGTAATGCAGAGAGCAGAGACTGTAACCACTGGTGACTTACAGGACATTCTGGAAACAGACCTGCTCCCTCGGGGAAGGGGCATGCTGTGCTCTATTGCTCGCTAGCTCTCAGACTTTTTTTTTTTTACAGAATCACAACATGGTTGGGGTTGGAAGGGGCTTTTCCCCTTTGAGACATGTACCCTGCCTGTTGCCAGCAGGCCTGATGTCATGTAGCCCAACCCAAGATCAAAAAACCCCAAATTCTGCCGGTGATACCAGGCTTAGAGCCAGATATTGTTCTGCTGGATCTGCCTGTTTCTTTCCTCATCATTGATCCCTTAACCAGTCATCCAAGGCCCTGAATCACAGAATCACAGAATGGTGGGGGTTGGAAGGGACCTCAGGAGATCATCTAGTCCAGCCCCCCTGCCAATGCAGGTTCATCTAGAGCAAGTTGCACAGGACTGCATCCAGGTGGGTTTTGAACATCTCCAGAGATGGAGACTCCACAACCTCTCTGGGCAGCCTGTTCCAGGGCTCTGGCACCCTCCCAGTTGCAACTTCATCACTACCTGAAAAAGCAATAATTGATAATAATCTGAGGGCCGTGCCATGGGAGGAACTTTTCTCATCACATTTGTAACCCAGGCCCCAGGGAGACAGCAGACTTCCCTAAGAAGTGGTCAGGTTGGCATATTGGGCCTTCTGTTCCCCACAGAAGAGTCTCCTATGACAATGACCGATCTTTTTTTCTTTATGGAAGCAGTTTTGACCCAGAGCCTAGGCCAACTTAAGCTCAGTGACACCTCCAGCCTAGATGAAACATTGTCCTTGTCATTGAGTCCACTTGCAGAGTCTCACGTCTGTTATGTGAGGGCACCTGAGAAGGTGAGAGACACGCCTGCTGCTCTAGGCAGGATCTTGTTGCCATTTCCCCCTATACTTTAAGCCACTGTGTTCAACCACGAAGAGAGACGACAGGGAATCCTCCATGTCATGTGCCCTGTCTGCTTGTCAGCCTGCCCCAGGGAAGGTGCAGTTCCAGTAGTCCATCTCTCTCTCACATTCCCTGTTACTCCTCAGCCCACTCCCCTCCTCCCAGAGCTCTGTCCCTAGCAGAGGAGCTCCTCTCCCTGGACGCACTCCCACAGCTCTGCTCACCGCTGGGTCCGGTTTTGCAGTGTGGGCAGGGCACGTCCTGATGGCACCTGGGCGGCAGCGTGTTCCCACCAGAGCTCTGTCTGGGAAGCTGAGTCAGTCACTGCAGGTTCAGAGTTTAGAGAGGCCATGACCTTCTGCTGGGTGGACACCATTGCTCCCTGGTTCAGCTGGCAGAGCCTCAGCGCCCCTCTGTGCAAACTGCCGTGACATGCTATGTTTGCCTACCCTGTTCGCAGCACTCCAGGTCTCAGCATTCCCCAGAGCTTTCTTTTATACGTAGCTGGGGGCTTGGCCACCATTGCTTCTGGCCCTGTGCCATTTTCATCACCCGCTGTGGTGTGGGCTGCGGGCTCCTGGTGGGTCTCTTGGCTCCCTTGAGGTTCCTCTGGTTCAGGAAGTCCTGCTGTGCACCGTGCTGGAGAGCTCCACTGACGGTTGTGCCAGTGTCACAGCTGCTCGCTTCAGTGGTTAATATTGGGGTCACTGGAGTCCCCCATGAATACTAAGGCCTGTGAGCTTTTTTTTTTTTTCTCCCCATTGTCTGAAGGCCACCTCTACTTCTTCCTGATTGGGCAGCCTGTAGTGGAAACACACCAAAATGTTGCATCCTTCTACCCAGCACAACAGAATCCACAGTTTTGCAAAATATGCAAGAATATGCTATCAGTTTCTAACAGTAATGAATGGGTTCTCTGCATTACACTGCCATTTCCTTGAAGGGTTCTTATTACAAACGTTATTTTACTGAGCCATCAAAAAGAGCTGCAGTCCTCAGAAGCAAATATGAACCTTGCTACTTAGGTGATGGCTTTATGAACTTTGTAAGAACTGAAAAAGAGGCAAAAAAATCTTTTTTCTTGATCAGGTTGCTTATAAAAATAAATCTAAGTAAGCTTAACCTTTCTTATTGTAATTGAAATGATACTGTAGGAGGATCACAAGTTTCTACTTAAGCATGCAAAAGAAACATTGATTAGCTAAGTAGCTCAGATCAATTCTCCCCGGCCTTGTTTAGTCAATGCCTCCAGTTTGAAATAAAAGTGGTTACCACTCTCAACAATATTTATTATTAAAAAAAAAAGGCTGAGACAATTTAATGGTAGACTGTGTATGTGGGCTTCTGTGTCCTTGGGAGAGTGGCAGAAATCCTTGGTTTTCTAAAGATGTCAGTAGAGCAAGATTTTCTTTCCTCAAGCCATAAAAATATCCTGAGTGCCTATTTTAAATTCCAGGAAGGTTATAATTACTACCTTAAATAATTTTCAATGTTTATTTGTAATGAGTAAGTAGTCAGTCTAGAGCTCTGCCTTATGGAGACAGAGCACTCCACTTTTATTATTAACCATCTGCAACCTTCTAACTTAGCCCTGATCCCTAGATAAAAGCATTTAGAAGAATATGCTGCACCATTTTAAGCAACAGCAGCTTTGCACAGCCTGCTGTTGTACATGGTAGAGATTTGAAGCAATGTCATCCTACCCAAAGCAAACACCAGAAGTTGGATGCCAGAGAACCCAAGAAATATGAATGCTGTGTGGTTAAGAGGGAGGTTGATTCTGATGAAGACACTTTGTCTAACATTTGTTTTTCCTTGGAAAGCTTTGTGTTATTTGTGTCCAGATACCAATATAATAATGGTCTTGTGGGCTCTGACAAAATTTATTATTTCAGATGCATGTGCCAGTAATTCAAATAGAACAAGTAACTTTTTTATTTTCAAATCCTAATCCACGAGTTAATCTTCACGGTACTGAGCCCAGTTCAACAAAAAAATTAACATGCTCTTTATGAGCCTCTGTCTAAAAAGATAGATGCATGTATGTGCTTAAAGGTGTTTATGTGCTCACATGTTTGTTTTCTATGTGGGCTCCACTTCCTGAGGTTGTGGGGTAAACAAATAAAGCATTTTCTTGATTTGGTTGTGTTGTGGCTTGAAAGTTGGAAAAGCTATTCAGGGAAGGGAGAAAGGGATGTAGCAGGCAGTTGAAAAAAGCTTATTCTCTTAAACCAAGACAGCAGCTGGTGAGAGAAGAGACATTTTCTGAGGCTCTTCCCATGTGCTGATCCAGAGCTTTATTAGCAGGAGAAGGCTGAACTTGTGCAAACCTCTCAATCTGGATTTATTTATTCAGCTGATTTTTTCAAGTCCTTTATGAGAAAAATGTTTATGAAACCTGGAAAAAAGTTCAGAGATAGATCTCAATAATTGATGACAGTACCTTGTCTTTCATCTCAAAACCTTTTATAAATTGTATATGGGAATAACTTAATTCACCACCAAACCAAAATGCCTGTCTTGTGACATGAGCACAGCAGCTGTTAACAGAGAACAGGTCACTTAACAGCAGGGCTTGTGTGGGAGGTGAGGAGGAGTATGAACTCCAAGTGACATGTGAGGCAGAAGCAGTGATTGCTTAGGCTGGAAGGCCAAGGGAAACCAGTACTAACATAATCAGTACAGTAGAGCTGTATAAGTGGTTTGCAGTGCAAGGTTTGTACTCTGTGAGTTCATCTTCTTGGGCTGAGACTAAGATAATGAGGTTGGCCTGGTGCCCAGAGCCAACAGCTATCCCGACTATAAATCTCCCAGCCTCATCTCCTGAGGCCCATCTAGCTTGACCCTACTGAACTCCCAAGTCTGATTCTGGCTCCATCCTTCCACCTTCAAGGCCTAATTTTTTCTGTCACATCTGGGAACTTTGGGGGTGCCACAGGCACAAAGCACAGGCAGTTTGCCAACAACAATTTTGCAATTCCCTCCTGCAGAGCTGGAGACAGCCCAGAAGTAGGGAGAAATGTTTAGACTGCTGTCTGGGAGGTCCCCACTGCGAACTGTGATAAGAACATTAAGGTATGACAGAGACAGGGAAGCATGTCTCCAGGCTGAATGCAGGCAACACTATACATACATTTATAATAGGCAGTATATTCATGCAGAGATCCCTGGGATATCATTACCTGTTGGATGAAGAACAGTCCTGTAGGCACAGAGCCAGACATCCCTGCTGTAGCAGGTCATAAGCAGCGCAGCTGTCACGGTTCTTGTGTCCATAGCAATGTGTTACTTCTCTCTTCCATGTAATCCCCTCTCGCCCTAGCAACCCATGAGTAGAAAAACACTCAATAATGTGATGCAATAAGATACTAAAGAATACTTGACTTCCAGGAAATCGGAGAGATGATGTTCAGTACACTCTGTGTTCGGTGCAGAGGTGAGCTGAGTACTCACGCCAATCCTAACTCCAATGAAAGGCTCAACTTATCTCATTGGGAGGTTTCTAGCATGCAGCCCTCAGAGATTCAGACCGTGAGCAAATACTTTCATCATCAGAATAGTGGTGGTGGGGAGAAAGCTAACAGCTGTCTAATGAGAAGTGCATAAACAGCCCATGAAAGAGGGACATGACCCTAACATCTGCTCATCTGAGTAATCTGCCTCCTGTGGTCCAGCCACAGTGCCCTAGCTTCAGCTGAGGTATGGCAGTATTGTTACCCACTTGATATATCCTGGTGGTTAGACATGTAGGAAATGTGGCCATGGATCCCATTTGTTAGGGAGGGACTTCAGTCTAAGAAGTTGCTGAGTGAATGCTCTAAGCATGAAGCTGTATTCAGGAGGTGGGTGATGGCAACAGCAGTGAGAGTCTTGCTCAGTAATCTGTGCTCAGGAGAAAAGTAAACATACAAGCCCCATGAAGGGTGCAAATTCAGTTTTCCTTGGTCAGTGTTGCTCTGTGATAAGCTGTGTTTCCTTTCAGCCATTTCCACATGGCTCCTTGATCACTCTTTAGAACCTGTGTTAGCTGAATAAAGTACATGACTCCATCACGCTGCTTCATTTGGTTGAAAAAAAACCCAAAAAACCCCAACAAAACAGCTACTCTTTAGATATCATATCAAGTTAACTGGTTCCTCAGCATAGGAAGTTCAAGATTTGGTCCTAATTAAGTATTCCTTAATTTATTACTGACACAATCCTGAGCAGATGTTTTAACTTGTTTATGTTTATGTTTCCCACGTATTCTTTGACTTTCCTTGTTAAGGGTGGGAGGTCTCCTTCTCTCTGGGCTGATTAGGAAGCAAGTAATTTTATAATGGAGAACACAAAGATAGGTAAGAAAAGAAACAGGTCAAGGAAGGACTATGAAGGAAAAGGTGTCTGTTTCAAGGGAAGAAGTCCTTTCTTCCTTCCTGTTCCCAAATATTTGAGAATGGGAGAAAATGTCCTTAAAAGAGAAAACAGATAATACTTCATTATTCTAGCCCACCTTTGATTCACCCCCACTCACTCAACATTCACCTCAAACAGTCAATACTGACAACTCTTGGCAGAAGAACATAGGAAATATCTTACCGCATTAATAGAACATTTTGGTCCAGTCTGGCATTTCGGATCCTGTGGGAAAAAGAGCCCCTAAGTTAAAAAGCTGATGAATTACTAGAGTTTCAGCAGAAGACTGGAAGGCAGAAACAGTGAATAAATAAAAGCTGGCAAGGTCTTCACTTGGCACAGTAATTCCTCCTTTACTTTTTTTGCTCCTTTGTTTTGTTTTGTTTTTTTCCTGTGTGTCAGTGCGTACCAGCTTAGAAGACCTCTCTAATTATTTGCATTTTGGAGACTCCTTTGTTCTGGAGAGGTGACTTTGGATGTTAATTCCATTTTTCTTCTTTCACTTTTTAATTAAAAAAAATCACAAATGCAAAATGTAGCTGGGTGATCTATGATGAAAAAGACTTCATTTGAAAAGGGATTGGTAATGAGGGCTTCGAAGATACATTTGGTAGTGAAACTTCAATGCATTTTTTACATGTATCCTGACTAATTTTATTTGCTCATGTGAAAACCACTGTAGACTCATGAGTCATCTGTTATAATTATTTTTAATCACTACATTGTTTTTCATTCACAGGAAGTTTGCAGCTTACTTTTTACTGAAGGAGGAAAAAATCATTTTTACTTAAAAATTTATCATGCTACAAATTTAGAAGCAGAAAATGGTGGAAAAACATCTCTGAAATCAGTTTTTCTGCTGGCAAATTAATCTGTGACAGAGGTCTTAGCTGTTGTGGAAAAAAACCACATCTGGCTTCAGGTATAAGAAGAAGCTGCTGCCTGCTTAAGGAGACTGTTTGGACCAGTTAACTAGTCCCACTGGTAAGTAATTGTGTCCCAGTTTTGACTGAACCAGTCCTACCTGCTTGGCACCTTCACCCTTCCTCTCTGCTTCTGATCAGTGTGGGAGTGCAGGAAAGATGGAGTTGCTCCTTTCTGGTGGAGCAAGAAGGAACCTACTGCTTGTGAGGATTGGCAGGAGGACAAATGAGTTGACAGATTTTGGCAGACTGCTTTAGGAAATAGGTCCATTGGCCTTTGCAAAAAAAAAGTCAATTGTCTCACAGCCAGAAAAGATGTGTGGGTCAACTGGTGAGGAATGTGGATTGTGTGTAGGCAGAGAGAGAAAAAAATTCTGAGATTTACAGTTTTCAAAAGACAGGGTTGTTGGTCATCTGTAATTTGTTCTCCTTTAGAATTGCAATTTATTTGAACTCTGAGCTGCTAATGGCAATAAGAAGGAAAAAAACTGCTTGGACTGTGACAGCAAGTCCTTTGGTGAGTGAGCCCCTAGGGTGAAGGGTCTATCAGAGTGTGGTAGAGCTGCAGAACTCCCTGTCTCAGGATGCTATGGGTGCTAAAAGTTTATAGGTAGTACTGGGCAACTTCATGGAGTCTAGATGTACCAGGGGCTGTTAAAAACAAAGAAAACTGTCCAAGAAGTCTGTAAGTCATAAGTGATTTGACGGCCAGCAGAACACCCTGGAGAGGAATCACTGCATGCTTATTTTTTTTCTTATGCTCTTTCCTTTGTTGGACCTCTTTGGAGACAGGATGCTCTGCTGGATAATCTCACCTCAAATAGCCTGGTCTAATACGAGCAGCAGCCTGTTTCATACTTTGAGTGATGATCCCAATTGTGCAATGACGTAATGTCCTTAGTGCACAGTAAGCCAGCAAAAGCCAGAATTATTAGTCTCAGCATGTTTTCCCATGCAGGGTTGGCTTTTACCTCAGTGATAACAGAGCTCATCCCCACCAGAACTTTATAAACCTCACAAAAATATTCCCTTGTTTCCTGCTTTAACAGTGGCAAGCAGCAGTGGCAAAACACAACAAAGGTTTAGGAGAATAGTTTTGTACAAAATGACATCAGTAAATGTTATTAATTGTCAAAGTAATACTAACAAGTTGAGAATATTCAGTTGTTATGTGTTGGGAAAAAAAATAAAGGTCCTCTACCTTGTAAAGAACTTTGCAACTTTATCCTACACTGAGGTCAGTCTGTTGTTACATTTCCATTTTATGTGAGCCTGGAAAGAGTCAGCAAAATCTCCAATCTGTAGCAAGTGAAGACCTACAACATATGACAAATTTCCATATACTTACATACTGATATATATTTAGGTAAGATTTTCACAGGATGCAGAGTTCTTGTGCATCTGTATGCCAGTGCAATAATCCTCAGAATGGGTTTTGCCAGCTATCCCGAGGTGCACAGAGGTGGTTTGAGGATGAAATAGATTTAGAGGAGAAAGTTATAAAGTCTTTTATAGGTAATGTCCGTATTCTCAATTTTCCAATCTATAAGGAATAAATATTCTTGTCTTGCTAGTTGTATTTTGCCAAAGGATAACTTCTACAGTTTTTGCTTTGTATGATATCATTCTCTTCAGCCTACATTGTGTTATAGACATGAACACAGACTCGTGTCTGATACATTATTTTGTTGAGATCCCCACCAGCTAAAAAGCATCAGAGCTCTCAGTAGTCACATGGATGCTGTAAATAGGTTTCAGGCCTGAGCCAGTATGTTGCCCTAAGGTGCTCTATAGTGTTGACATGTCAACTGGGACAGCACAAAGTGAGGTATCGCTTCATCATTTCATGGCATGAATGTGACTGTGAAAAAGTTGTGTGACTTAACCTAATTCTATCATCATATTATTAATAATGTAAGTGTATTGCCATTACTAAGTTGCTCATAAGGACAGCATAACCTTTATTCATCTCTCTCTTGCTTCTATTTATCTAGCAATCCGTTCATATTTTGCCTTCTTTTTTTCACAGATGGGTTCCAACGTGCCTTTTCAGAGCAGCACAAGCAGAGACTGGTGAAATTTATAATGCAATGGAGAAATAATTGTTCTGTCTGAAATGCTTCTTATTGGAATATAAAATGCAGCTTATACATTGTGTTAAAGTGTAAAAATTTCTATTAGGGTCATGCCTAAGGCAGAGCAAAGAATTTTGGTGTTCATCTGAACATCTGAAAAAAAAAAAAAGGAGGAAAAAGTCTTTTTATATTAGATATTTTTTTCTCAAGAAAGAAAAGAAAATATTTTGTTTTGGAGTTGACAGTATTTTATTTGAGCCAAACCACTTCTTTTTCCCTTTTTATGTCAAAAAGGGAAGATACTTATCACAAAGAAAATTTATCATTTTGATTTGGGTTTAGTTAGCCATTTAAAGTCACTTTTGAAACAAAAAGTCATCAGTGTGTAATGTGTCATCTCCACCAACGGATTTCCTCTTCCTTTGATCAAGCTGTCTCCTGAGTTTGTGAATAGGGTCAGTCCTCACAGCTGTATTGCTCAGTGATGACAAACTCTTTGCCAGAACATTTTTCCAAGTTCTATTTGTAGTGTAATTATCATCAGCTTTAACATTGCCCTGATTTACTATTTGTAATCTTAATTCTTTTTCTACAACCTCATATATAGAACTATTTGTGAAAGCAGGAAATGTGTCTTATTACCTCCTAATCATTTTAGATATAAACTCTCTGGATGTCTTTCAGCTAATATATCTAATTATATCACTCTCTGAAAGAATCCTACCAAAATATGGGTGCCCCTAATAGTGAATAATTAATTACATTAATCATGGCTAGTAATTTGAGATGGCTGTCTGAATCTGACACATACTAATACATCAGTTAAAAAGATGCCAAACTTCCATGCTTGGATCTAATAGAAGATAGGTCATCTAGAATATTACTTACACTTCAGAGTATAAATTACGTAGGTCATTAATTTCTTAATGTCAAAATGGTAATGATGTTCCATGAGCAATAATATCCTTCTAGATTTTTTTTTTTTTTTTTTTTTTTTTGTGTGGATGGATAAACTACTGCCCAGGGAACTCAGTATTCAGTGAGGCAAATGAACTTGAAAGGAACTGCCAGGCCATGTAACTTGGTGAAAACAGGTGAGATGAGCAGAAGAGGTGACATATTGAAATGACTCACATGTAACTGGCGCATAGCTCCCGTACAGCCCTTACCATAGTGCCTCCCTCCCCTGAGACCAAGAAAGTGTGATATTGGATGTGATCTGACTTGTCCCTCTCAGAAATGCCACTGCACTTTACATGAATTCTTATCTAGAAGCAAATTTCTCTCCCAAACTCTCTGTGCCTTTGATACTGGTGTATGGGAAAATGTCATTAAAATGTTGTCCCAAACAGAGTGGAGTAACAGCAGCCCAAAGTTTAATCTGCCACCACTTTCTGTACTCAAGGACGTGAAATCTGCAACTACGTAATCTTTTCCCTGAGAGCGTATTATTTATTCAGTCATTAGACTCTCCTGCATATAGAAAACCTGTAAAGAGGGTAGCAATTAGATCTGAAGAGAACTGCTCATAAATAATATGTTAATTTAGCCACTATTTCTGTTTTTAGAATATTGAAAAACAGGTTCTCACTTTCTCAAATAAACTTGCTATGAGAACTTAATTAATAACTATTTTTACCAATATTTAGCATTACAGACTGATTTAGTATATTCAAAGTCTAGGCTGTGCTGCTGCCTCAGGTAACATCTCATTCTCAAACTGCTCCTGAATGGACACAATCATTGCCAGTGCAAATATACAAACTTCATCTCTAAATTCAATTTCCATGGACAGCAAAAAACAATTACTTGCGTATTTGTAGAAAGAAGAATGAAACTTGCATAAGCACAGTTGAAATGAGTTAATTTCAAACTCATATGGGAAATTTATGGATAATTTGTTCTGTTATTCACAAAGGTCTTCATGCAAAACAGAGAGAAACAACACGAATCATCTTGCAATGTTTTGCTAATGCTTTTCATATATGTATGTTAAATGAAGACAATCTTGATCATAAATAAACATCCTCAGAGTATTAACAGCTATCTGCAAGTGGTCTAACTACTTAACAAATCAAATAGTGATTTTAGAGAATGAATTTTATAAAGAAGGTGGGATAATGTATGAAAATAAATATCAAAAGTGACTGTGATTTGGCAAGTGACTGGGAGCTCATTAAATTGCTGTAATACAGTTACTTGTGATCCCCTGGCCTTTCCCTAGTTCTCAGCCTCCTCGGTAGAGTGTTACCCCAGGAGCAATCATTTTTTCAGCTCTGGGTCAAGATATGTTTATTTTCTCTTTTTTTATACTGTAAACCGGGAGATTTTAGTCTCACTTGAGAACTCACGGGAAAAGTAAGATTAGTAATGTGTGTTAAATTAGTGCTAGTTTAAGAAAAATCTAGGTTGTAGGGTACTCGGTACCATACAGATAAATGAAGAGAGGTCTCTAATGAGAACATTTCCAGTACAGGAGAGGACAGAAAAGCAAAGGTGCAGAAAATAGAGGAGTGGGTGTGGATGACAGATAGTCAGCTAAAGGTAAGTTTAGCAGAAAAATAAAGTTCTTGTCTTGTTCCTTTGACAAAATTAAAGTAGAAACAGTTGTAATTTTTGGTTTGGATGTACAAACTGTGCAAAATGCCAAATCAATCTGCCTTCCTAGTAAAGTGGTTGCTTTTTTTTTTAGCAGATTTTTTTTCCTGTGTGTGTTTGGCTGCTTACTGCCTGGACATTAACATATTCTCCAGTTAGCCTGGACAAGATAAATGGTGTCTGATGAGCTCTGTGAGACAGTAAATGCTCTGTGTGCCCTGTGTGCTCTGTGCCCAACTCCATCACATTAACATCACGTTGCTCATTGCTGACCCAGTGCAGACAGCAATACCCGCTGCCATCTGTCACATCACAGGAGCAGATGAAAGTGGACTTCAGTTAGTTGCTCACTGGCAATGGGAGACGAGTAACTACACATGAGCAGAGGAAATACAACTGTGGTAGAGTTTATTGCCAGGGGATCACAGAGGCCTCTGACAAGGCTTGGTGCAGAGGGCTCATCCCCATAATCTGCCTTTGGACCATATCAGTATGGTAAGAGATGTTTCTCAGCAAATAGGTCTTTATCTAGGTCATGGAAACACAGTAGGCAAAAGACAAAATGGCATATATGAAGAGAGCAGATCATTTTCTAAAGGTTTAATCTTCCAGCAGGTACTCAGCTTCTTTGTTTGTGGACTATTGAAGTCAACAAGACATTTTCCTTTCTCTTCTCTGCACAAAGCAGCTCCCTTTTGTTTCCTGCCTCAGAGCTCTTTAACTTGCCTTTTCCCATCCTTATAATTTCATGGAAGAGCTTTGGACAGTGATGCCAAGAAGCCATTAGTGTATGCAGCTGCTCCATGCTAAAACACCCAGTTGTGACTGATAGACTATCATCCTATTCAGAACTTGTACTCTCAGTTTAACCACAGCCTACCAAATCCACAGAAAGTTTCCTATTTACTTCAACAGGCTACAGCTTATAGTGTGGTTTTCATCCTTGATTTTATTGAAGCCAGGATTTCACTCCTAGAGTCTGAACTAGTTTGGAGTCACTCTGCTGATTTCCCCACAAAGGTTTTCAATACTGAGATGAGGAGTTTGCTCAGGCAGCGGTGTTTACTTTAAGCTTGTGCATCTCCAACTAGGAGAAGAGATTGTATTAGTATGTGCTATTGCAGAATGTGTGATTAGGCAATACAGAGGTGCTCCTTAGAGATGTTACACTCCTTGTGAGGTCTTCACGTAACAACGCTCTGCAAGAGGAAACACTGTTCAATCCTGATCTGGCAGCTGCTGCTGATTATGTAAGGAGAAATGCCCACAGTCTCTCTTGATTAGGATAATCATTCTTTCATCTTAATTAAAGGGCCTTTAAAAAGTTTCTGTCTGAGATCTGCAACTGTCTATCGATGAATAAGGTCTTGCCTGGTGATTAAACCTTACCCAGCCATTGAAAGTTGTAACTTCAATTCACAAAACCACTGTGTAACGTTGAGCAGATCTCTTGCCTAGTCTATTTAATGATATTGGTTGCTTTAGGCAAAGGGGAAGCTTAATTAGTTAGTGTGTGAAACATTCTAAATTCCTCAGCTATGAATGAAAACAAAAATTATGCAACTGTTGCACTACTCTTTAACAGAAAAACAATAAATACTTTATGAAATAGGTAGCTGGGTCTGATAGGGGTCTGATACCACATACGTGTGGTAGGTAAGTAGATTTGAAGGAGTTTATCAAGTTGACCATTTGAGACCTTCCAGTATGGCAATCCATTCTTGGGCTATTTTAGAGCAACAAAAGTACTGGACTCTGGAAGATGTGTCAAAAATGGAATTCAGTGATTCTTTTTATTCATAAAACCTGTCTTCCAGTCTTTTACATTGTGTCTTTCCACACATCCTTCCAAAATATATCTCCAGCTTCCTCAAGTAGCTGACACTGAACACAATATTATTTTTTGTATCCTCTTCTCAGGAAATGAGGCAGGATTTTACTGCATCCAGTTTGGTTTTTACTTCTTCAAATTCATGCATATATCTGTCAGGTAACAATGTTTTTTGCAGTTTGAGGGGTCTTTTTCTCAAGAAAAGTGTGCCCTGTTTCAGGTGAAAGCATACTACAAAGTAGACTGGGCTTACCTTCTACTTACCTTAGTCTGGAGAAGAGAAGGCTTAGAGGTGACCTCATCACTCTCTTCAACTACCTGAAGGGAGGTTATAGCCAGGTGGGGGTTGGTCTCTTCTCCCAGGCAACCAACAATAGGACAAGGGGACATGGGCTCAAGCTCTGCCAGGGGAGGTTTAGGTTAGATGTTAGGAAGAAATTCTTTACAGAAAGGGTAATCAGGCACTGGAACGCCCTGCCCAGAGAGGTGGTGGATTCACCGTTCCTGGAGGTTTTTAAAAAGAGATTGGACGTGGCCCTTAGTGCCATGATATAGTAATTGGAGTTGGATCAGGGGTTGGACTTGATGATCTTGGAGGTCTTTTCCAACCCAATCTATTCTATGATTCTATGATTCTTTTACACACTGTAAGAGGTTGAATATAATTTATTTAAATCTTCAGATACAGTCTACCAGGAAATATATGGGAATAAATTTTCTTATTGGTTTTAGGTAGAATGTAGTATGGTTGGAGAACTGTGAGAAGCCTTCTGTAGGGACAAGGGAGGCAGAGATACTGGATTTGATCTCCTGTGTTCTGCTGTCCAAGTAGCCAGACACACTGTTGGTTTGTCCTGGTGCATCTGCATCACATAAAACAGGAAACAAAATATTGTGTCACAGAAGAAGCAACCCCAAAAGAAGCAACTCTGTTAAAACTCAGTACAAACATTATAGGATTAACAAATTCTTTTAGCAGGGAAGAAAATGTAGAGACTGACCTCATTCTCATCAGAGGCTTGAAAGCAAAATAACTTCTGGGCAAGACTGCATTTAATGAACATGTAGCTAAATAAATAACCTCAAGGACCTCACACTTTTTCTAAGGAAGCATCATTTCACACTCCTGTGCTGTCCAAGTGGGGTTTTCGTAACTGCTGACATACCCAAATAGCCCTTAGCTGAATCACACTTGCTTTTCCTCAATGCCATTCAAGTCTAGCAAGATGCCATATACAATTAGCTACTTCTGCATCCCTAGTTTCTGGAGGCTGGAAGACAGCGAGAGGAGGATAGCTGTGGTTTATGTTTGTTTGGGCTTAAAGGCAGTGAAGTGGCCTGAAAGAGACGTAGACCAGGGAAGGGGTGAGGAGGAACGGGCTCTGGAGAGGAGGGTGCTGCATCAGGCAGGGGAATTTTTTAACAGGTGGCAACTTGCAGAAGCTTCCCAGGAGATGCAAGGAGGCAGATATGGGCTCTAAGGTGGAGCAGAAAGTTTGGAGGTGAACCTGGGGCTGAGGTGTTAGCTGACCTTCTCCCATGGCTTTTGATTAAAACAAGATAAATATATTCCCATGACAAATCAGCAAGTTCCACTGGAAATTAATGTCAACTAGGTGTCAGATTTACACTAATGCCTATGAAAACCTGCCTTTACAAGAATGTCAGAATGAGCAAATTTCTTCAGTTGATTACTCTCACTTACAGGAAGGATGCACTCACAATACTTTCTTGTTCTCTGTTCTATAGGAAAAACCTCTGGACAGCAACTGAAGGGATCCTCCAAACCCAGGCTAATCCAACCTCTCTTTGTTGGTGCCTTTCACATGACAATGCTATCTTTGACAACTTCAGTATTAGCTCCCCTATGAACACAGCAACAAGAGTGCTTTGAAAATGGTCCATTTGTATAAATCAGATAATCTGTATAGGATCTAGTTATAGCTTCTTATGAGCAGAGCCCATCTGTTAGCTCTTGCCCTTTCTCCTCTCTCCACACAAAACAGTGAGAACATATCAGAACTGTAACTGTCTTGGTCCTTAAGTGATTCTTTAGACATCCTCCACGTTTAGATAGGCTGACCTTGTCTGGGTTTTTTTAGTCATCCAGTGAAAGAGAGTCTGTAGCAGACTTTGTCACCCAGTGTCACCATCCTTGTTCATGGTATTCTATAGCTGAAATAATATTTGCTACAAATGATTACTGATCCCCTCTTGTTCTTTTCACAGAGAAAATGAAATACAACTTTTTTGTATATTTGAAGTCTGTTGTCATGCTTTCTCCTCATCTCACTTCTTTCTGACACTTTCATAGGTCATGGTTACCACATTGCCTGCTATCCTGTGGTTTTTTACTTTCTTCACTCTAATTTTTCATAAACATTTTTAATATGTAGTGGCCAGAGCTGGTCACTGAATTGTAGCTTAGGTTCCCCTACTAGTACTTACAGTGGAATAATTATGACTGATGTTTTACATATATTATACATGGAAGATAATTTCAAAATTATATTTGCTTTTTGTAGCAGTAATCAACATTAGAATCATAGAATAGTTTGGGTTGGAAGGGACGTTCTTCTACAAGAAATCTTGGGAGTGACTTTTTACAAGGGCAAGTAGTGATAGAACAAGGGGTAATGGCTTTAAACTGGAGGGTAGAATATATTAGATACCAGGAGGAAATTCTTTCCTGAGAAGGTGGTCAGACACTGTCCCAGGTTGCCCAGAGAAGTTGTGGATGCCCCCTCCCTGGAAGTGTTCAAGGCCAGGTTGGGTGAGATTTTCAGCAACCTGGTCTAGTGGAAGGTGTCCCTGCCCATGTCAGGGGGATTGGAATTAGATGATCTTTAAGGTCCCTTCCAACCCAAACCATTCTATGGTTCTATGATTATCTCATGTCTACAGTATCCTACCCCACCTTTAAGGACACAGCAATTTATCTGCTGTTGAAAATTTTATCAGGGAGACTAAGTGAACAATTTTGGTGGCCTGTGGTGACCACAAATTTCAACTGTTACTGCAGACACTGATTTATTGTACTCACTTGCCTTGATGAAATACTATAGCCAAGATTTGTTTTAAGATGTTTGTATAATACATAGATGATAGCAATAATTCTGTACTGAGCCATGCTTTTAACAACCATAATCAATTATTCTTTCTGACACAAGAAAGCCATAAAACATCAACTGAAGACTGATGAGTTATGAAACACCGTGAATCATTAGATACATGGACGCTGCAGAATTCTTGGAACAAATTACCTGACTTGCAATGATAATTAATAATATTTATCTAGCTCTTCTCATCCTGAAAGATTCAAAGGCTTTCCTTAGACCTTCAGTACCCAACATGGAAAATGAGACATAAAAATCAGCTGTATTCCCTCAGGAATAAATGAGGAAAGCACAGGTTTCTCAAAGCAGAGTTACATTATAACTGACAATTAGCAATTGTAACAGGAGCTATACACAAAATTTCACTGTCCCAGTTCAGTTACTAACCTTCTGCTTTACTTTAGACAAGTTTTCCAACATACCTACCATTACATTCCTGTTTACAAAATACATAATGTTGAAAGCTGTGTAGAGGCCCTGAAGGGCAGCTAACATAATCAGAGCTTATGGGTCTCTCATTGTCTTTATGTAAACAGTAAGTCTTCATCAGTATGGGTTGACTATATCATCAAGGCACAGCTTGTTGGATTTAATATTTTCTTAGCACTCTACAAACATGAACTCATTACCTTCATCTCTCGCAAACTGGATGACTGATTGTACGATCTCTCTTTCACAAGTCAAGAAAGCAAGGTGGAAGGCAAAGCACACTAATTAAGCTACCATATGAGACAATGCAAAGTGGCATCAGCATTTAATGGTTGGACTCAATGATCTTAAAGGTCTTTTCCGACCACTATGTTTCTATGCTTCTATCTTTGTAAGCTGCCCTTGAGTTTCTAAATAATCAGTGAAGCATAGGATGTGATTTGTGTCATCCTAAAGGAGATACCTACATTTGGTTAAATGACTCACCGTATACTTTATTGATTCTGTGGACTTGTTTTCTATTAACTATAATAGGAACACAGAAAACTTGTTCAGATGTCAATGATTACGTTGCTGAGTACCAAAATTAGAGAAGTTTTGGGAAGCTAGGAACTATGAACACTGCCCTAAAAGCCACAAAGGAATGCAAGGAGCACATTGAGTTCTTTCAGATGCCCATTAAACCCACTAAAACCAGGCTGCCCCAACCCTTTTGTTAAAATCAAACTAATATCAGTAAAACCTGTATACAATTGCCTTCCCCTCTGCTATGACAAGATGTCCCTTCCCTCTAAGAATCACCTGTAGTCACAAACCACAGAAATAATCCCTCAACCATGACTGTCACCTCTCTGCTTTGAGAGACTACAGTGATACAGTGGTGAGACCATGGGGCAAATCCAGAAACCTGCTAGCTAAGGCTGCCAGATGGAAGCTGACTGCATGACTGGTGGAGAGGCATAACTTGGATAGCACAGTTAGTCATTTACTATGGATCCCAGATTTCAGGGATGTGACTGCTTCCCTTAATTGACTGCACAGAGAGTCAGTGTGTGACAGTCTGCATCCTGCACTGCTTTCATAAACATCTAAGATGTGTCTTAGGAGTCTTAGGTGCCTTAGGAGATTGAACAATGAAAGTGATACTAACTAATGCATACCATAACCACCGCTTTAGAGACTGTGCAGTTTAGAGACCAATAAACAAGTGAGCTGACAACTCTTCATTAGAAAGCAGTTGGGGAAGAAGCAAGAATAGAAACTCAGGAGAAAAACTAGTTCAGTTTCTTTTCGTGGAATATATTTCCTCTTTACAAAGAAAAAGGGTTTATCTTTCTAAGATTTTTAAAAGTACCCTATTTCTAAGGTACATTGCAGATGTATTTTGGGGAAACAAGTGAAATGCCCTCATGCTTTCAAGGTTTCCTTTAGACCATATGGTTAATTTAAAAAACAAACTCAACAAACAATGACACAACCAGAATACCAGTGGCAAGCACTTACCCCATCTATCAGACACATGCTGGAGCATAAACATGGGGATATATTAGCAGTTATTGATGCCATCTGGTCTTTTTCTTATTCTGGTTGTATAACAGTTTCTGCATTTTAACAGAGCCACGTTGGAGGGAATTGATAGTGAGAAATAACAGCCGTCCAAGCACAGGAAATTTAAACAGTTAATGATGCGGAAAATGCATGAGAGAAATAATGTTGGAACTTTGGCATCCCAGCTTACAAAAAAAAGGTAACAGCAACAAACAACACATCTGTTGACTTAAGCATTGAAGTTTTTCCACCTAGGAAAAGAAATTACCATCTAGAGACTGGAAACAGTATAAACCATCATGACCCAGAAGCACATTTAAGAGGAAGGGAAATTTATCCAAGCTTTCAGCTCTTCCAAGATTTCTGCAGTAGGACTGAAGATACCCAGGCACTATTTGCTGAGGGCTGAGTACTCACAAGCTGTACACAGCAAGTACATCTGCAAAATGGGCTGCCTGAAGTGTGTAAGGCATAGATATTTTTACTGTATGTTGACAGGACTTGTTTGTAATGTGCAGTAGGTTGAATCTGTAAAAGCATGAACACTTTTTGTGCCCAGTATACCTTCTTCCATTTATGGCTCTAAGCATATTGTTAACACTAAACCTGGGGAAGAAATGTAGGATGCAGCTATCTCTGCCTGAGGAATATTTTTTAAAGTTGAAAATAAGAAAATTCTATGGTATTTCAGGATGCCTTTTTTTTTTTTTTTTTCATTTAAAGAACAACATTAAACCAAAACCATCAAAAATCCAACTCACTGATCAGCTTCAGCAACCAAGAGTGAGAGCCCTTCAGGACAGTCTCTAGCTGGTGGCTAGGTGCAAGAACCTGTGACATGAAAATCTGCACTCCTACTTAACATCTTACCCTCCAGTATGTCTTAGGCTCTCATTTTACAGCTGTCTTATCCTTCAAAAGTAGTGGAATATTAATTGAATTTGGAATTTGGTCTAATTTTCCTGTATCACAAGGAACTGTCTGATTCTGGGACACTGGTATTGGTTTGGACACTGACACTCTGGTTTTGACTAGAATTTCTGACTTGGAATGAGAACATAGAGTCATAGAATGGTTTGGGTTGGGAGGGACCTTTAAAGGTCATCTAGTCCAACTTCCCTGCAGTGAGCAGGGACATCTTCAACTAGATCAGGTTGCTCAGAGTCCTGTCCAACATGACCTTGAATATTTTTAGGAATGGGGCTCCTACCACCTCTCTGGGGAAACCTGTTCCAGTGTTTCACCACCCTCAGTGAAAGACATTTCTTCCTTCTATCTAGCCTAAATCTCCCCTCTTTTAGTTTAAAACCATTACCCCTTGTCCTGTCGCTACAGGCCGAGCTAAAAAGTGTGTCCCCATCTTTCTTATAGGCCTCCTTCAAGTATTGAAAGATCACAATAAAGTATCTCTGGAGCCTTTTCTTCTCCAGACCAAACAACCCCAGCTCTACTCAGCCTTTCTTCATAGGAGAGGTGTTCCAACCCTCTGATCATCTTTGTGTCCCTCCTCTGGACCCGCTCTAACAGGTCCATGTCTTTCCTGTGCTGAGGACTCCAGAGCTGGACACAGCACTGCAGGTGGGTTCTCATGAGAACAGAGTAGAGGGGAAGAACCACCTCTTTTGACCTCCCTTGGTCATGCTTCTCTTGATGCAGCCCAGGATATAGCTGGCCTTCTGGGCTGCAAGCGCACATTGCCAGCTCATGTCCAGCTTTTCAGTATCCCCAAGTCCTTCTCCACAGGCCTGCTCTCAATCCGTTCATCCTCTAGTCTGTATTGATGTTGGAGGTTGCTTTCACTCAGATACAGGGCCTTATACGTGGCCTTGTTGAACCTCATGAGGTTCGCATGGCTCAATTCTCAAGTTTGTCCAGGTCTGTCTGGATGTCATCTTGTCCCTCAGGCATGTCAACTGCATCACTCAGCTTTGTGTCATTTGCAAACTTGCTGAGAGTGCACTCAATCCCACTCTTTATGTCCTTGACGAATATATTAAAGAGTACTGGTCCCAGTACGGACCCTTGAGGGACACTGCTTGTCACTGATCTCCATCTGAAAATCAAGCCATTGACCACTACCCTCTGGCTGCGACCATCAGACCAATTCCTCATCCACTGAACAGTCTACCCATCAAATCCAAATCTCTCCAATTTAGGGAGAAGGATGTTGTGGGGGACCATGTCAAAGGCTTTATAGAAGTCCAGATAGACAACAACCATAGCTCTTCCCTTGTCCACTGATGTGGACATCATAGAAGGCCACTAGGTTGGTCAGGCAGGACTTGCCCTTAGTGAAGCCATGCTGGCTGTCTTGAATCACCTCCGTGTCCTCCATGTGCCTTAGCATAGCTTCTAGGAGGATCTGTTCCATGATCTTCCAAGGCACAGAGATGAGGCTGACAGGTTGGTAGTTCCCAGGGTCCTTTATACCCTTTCTAAAAATGGGTGCAATGTTTCTTTTTTTTACAGTCACCAGGGACTTCACCTGACTGCCATGACTTTTCAAATATCATGGAGAGTGACTTGGTAACTACATCAGCCAATTCCCTCAGGACTCTGGGATGCATCTCTTGTGTATATCCAAGTTCCTCAGGTGGTCACGAACCTGATTTCCTCTTACAGTAAGGGGGATTTTGCTCTTTCAGTCCATGTCCATCAGTCCATCCACTCAAGAGAAGTAGGAAGAAAGGTTGCCAGATCTGAAGAATGTCTTCTGGACAAATTTTAAGAAAAACTTGTAGGCATATGAAAAGTTGCAAAAATTAATAATTTTTCAACAAAAAAATATTTTGCCAGAACATTTTTTAACAGGTCTGTTTAATACCCTGCTTGGATGTGTAACAATTCTGCACTGATGTGGACTGGATAGAACTTGGGAACCTTGCAGCATCTCTGCCAGATTTCCTGACTGATCTGGCATGAGTCACTTAACCTTTTGTGCTTTTCTTTTATCCCCTCTGTTATCTAGGATTTTTGTCACTCTTTCTCAGTTGTAAGGCAAATGGCAGAATCAATTTGGGAGGGCAGTGGGTGATGATATTTACTGTAGTTAAAGAGTGTGAAAGAAAAGCTTTCTCTCTTTTTAACTGCTCATAAACTTCATTTGCTCTGAAAGTTTTGATGCTTCCATTGTTCTTCATCAGCTTATCACAGGTTACCTCTGTCATGTCCAAATAATGTATCTTTTCATTATTTTCTCATTCTTTCAACACATATTTCTTCCTAAATGATACAGCAGCAGAAGGGGAATAAAAAATAAACACCTGCTGTTCCTGTCTATGTTCTGCAGCTAGAGAAAATGAGTCATTAGTTCAGTGGCAGTTTCCAGCCCACTTACAAAATCTGTGAACACTAACCTTATATTTGCCACCCTATTGTGTTTTAGGAAAATGTCCAGCCACAGAGAGCCCTCCAGTGAAATAAGTAGCACAGATTTCAGTAAAGGGAGCAACTCAGGCTCACTTCTGCTGTAAGTCAAAGTGAGAGTGTTTACAGTTCACATTATCACTTATTTTTCACTCATATAACCCTAAAAGTGTTTCAGTGCAAACCTCTACATAGGGAATTTGATCCAAATGACAATAAATTTGCTTTTCTTAGTTATTTTACATGAAGCCTATGAAAGCATGTCATGGGCTGTTGTCTCTCCAGTCCCCTTATAACAAGGGCTTGGAGATCACACAATTATAGTCACTGGTGCCAAAGAGCATTTCTAAGGAAGAGAGTCTTTTCCTTGTGAACACAAAAGGCTGTGGACATGGGAGTTCTTGCACACTTAACACCTCCTTGTTGGTCAGGCTGGAATGGTCCCAAGTGCAGCTGTGTAACCCCAGTGCTCAATGATGTCACACCTTCATAGGGGTTATCAGGCAGATCAGGGTAATTAAATATTTAATACCAGTCTCTTTATGAGCAAAAGCATTCTGTGATGAATATCCTGAAGGCTTCTACATCCTCAGTGGCTAAAGTGTCATTGGTTTTTGGTGAAGTATTAGTGTCTTTGGTCTTGCTCACAGTTGACCGATCTCTATGTCAGATTCTTCTCTTTCAGCATCGTTTCTTGTTTTTCTGTGAAGAAAGGCCAAGCATTACCTGGACATAAATCCTGACCTAGATCTGGAATCAGATACTGGGCACTACAGCCAATGCTGTCCTTAACCTGGTGCTAAAAAGCTGGACCACTAAAAGCCCATTAAAGCCAGTAGAATCTTGAAGTTGTTTGCTTCAAGCCTTGAGTAGAAGATGACCCAGGGAGATGGGTGAAACTGGAATTCTGCATTTATTCAGAGCAGAAAATGGAGGAGGAGAAGCAAACATACTAATTTCCACTTAATCATCTCACAGTATGTCATTACATTGTGAAATCCAACACAGCGACATGTCAGCAGCAAAGCAACAAACTGCCATCGTCTTTCCCAAATTTTAAGAAAGAAGAAAGCTGTAATTAGTGCTGAATGACTGTTTCTGTGTAGCTGAGTAGATGAGGCAGACCCCAGCACTTGCTCACCACAGTCAGTAAATGTCTGCATCATTCACTAACTGAAGATTTCTTCACACTTAACATTCTTTTCATATCACTCCTCTGAGAGTTTGACTGTAATAGCAAAAGTACTTTGCAGTTTTAAGACATGTCTCCCCACAGTGCTTCGGAGTCCTTCATAGACAAAAATTAATTCAGCTTCACAGAGCTCCTGGTTTAAGACCCTATTCCACTGATTAAATGGATAGGAAAATGTTGTCTCTTTTAAATAATTAAAAAAAAGAACAACTTTGGGACACTGGAGACTCAGGGACATAAGACAGTATGATATTTCAAATAGTAAAAATTGTAGGAACCATCTGTAACACAAAACACAGACTGAGTTCCCCGCGTGCTCATGGCCTAGCCCATGCCCATGCCAATGCCAATACCAATGCCAATGCCAATGCCAATGCCAATGCCCATGCCTGCTGGGAAACACTTGGCTGCTCCTCACACAGATACGATTCTTGTTTACATTAAAATCAGGTGGGGAAAATGACTATAAGCATACTTTTTCAACTGCTTAATTTGTTTCTCAGTTATCTCTACTTGCTTTCTATTAGGATCAACACTGTAGAGCCTATTCAGCTATGGGATAATTAGGGGAATTTGATCCTTCTCATTTTATTTGGCTAAATTTTTTAATCCATCTTCAGAAATTTCATTGGAGTACTTATTCCCACTGAATGAAATGACTCAGATAAACAGCCACCATGGGTTTTTTTAGAAAAATGATCTGGTGAAAATTAAGGATTTCTGGATCTGTCCTGCAGCCACCCAATTTTCAGCTAAGGTCCAGCTGTGGAATATTGCCATCAATCATCAGCTGAGATGTGATTTACTAACTAGGTATGTACATATTCTGTAGCAGCAGGTCAGAAGTTTGTTTTAAATTACCACTGCAAGGGATTGAGGCAAAGCCATATCAGAGAATCATAGAATAACTCAGGTTGGAAGGGACTTTGAAAGATCATCTTGTCCAGCCTTTCATGGGAAAAGGAACCTAGATGAGATTATCTAGTATCCTGTATAGTCACATCTTGAAAACCTCCAGCGATGGAATCTACAATGTCCCTGGGGAGCTTATTGCAGTGATTGATTGCTCTCATTATAAAACATTTATTTCTTCTATTGAGATGAAACCTCTCTCAGTGCAATTTTTACCCATTGCCCTTTTTCCTGTCCATGTGGCTCCTTGTGAAGAGAATGCCTCCATCATCTTTGTGCTTTTAAATATTGGAATACTGTGATGAGATACTCCCTAAGCCTTCTCCTCTCCAGGGTGAAAAGACCTGAGTCCTTCAGTCTTTCCTCATAGGGCAGGTTCTCCAGGCTTTGATCATCTTCATGGCCCACTTTTGGACCCTTTCCCAGTGTGTTCATGTATTTTTTCAATTGTGAGGGCGAGAACTGGACACAGTACTCCAAGCCTGACAAGCACTTAGTGGGATGATCACGTCTCTGTCTCTGCTAGCAATGCCCCTATGAATGCAGCCCAGGATCCAATTTACCTTCGTTGCTGCAGCAGTGCACTGCTGACTCATTTTCTGCTTGTTGTCTACTAAGACCCCCAGGTCCCTTTCAGAAAGGCTGATTCCCATTCACACAGAGCCCAGCCTGTAATGGGTGCTTTGGTTATGTCATCCCTGGTGCAGGACTTTGCACTTGTCTTTGTCAAACTTCTTGTAATTTTTGCTAGCCCACTCTTCCAGCCTGTCCAGGTCTCTCAGTAGAAGGGGTCTCCCTTCTGACGTTGTTGTTGTTTAATCCCATCAGGCAACTAAGCACCACACAGCTGCTCTCTCATTCCTCCTTGCCCTCAGTAGGATGGGGAGGAGAATTGAAAAAAACTAATGAGAACAGTTTTATAACTGAAATAATAATAATAACAACAATAAAAATAACAATAATAAAAAATATTATTATTAATAATAATAGAAATGAAGATAACAAAAAAAGAGAGCAATAAAACCCAAGGAAAAAAAAATATGCACAATGCAATTGCTAACTAGCTGATGACCAATGCTCAGACAGCCTCTGAGCAGCAGTCCCCCCCTCCCAGCCAGCTTTCCCCAGTTTATACACTGGGCATGACACCATATGGTATGGAACACTCCTTTGGCTTGTTTGGGTCAGCTGTCCTTCCTGTATCCCCTCCCAGGTTCTTGTGCACTCCCAGCCTCTGCTGGCAGGGCAGTATGAGAAGCTGAAAATTCTTTGACTTAATGTAAACACTGCTTAGCAACAACTAAAACATCAGCATGTTATCAACATTATTCTCATCTTAAATCCAAAACACAGCACTATACATCTACTAGGAAGAAAATTCACTTTATTCCAGCCAAAACCAGGACAAATATCTACCTCAACATCCAGTTTGGTGTCATTGGCAAAGTTGGTAAGGATGCTTTCAGCCATGTCATGCAGATCATTTCTGAATATGTTGAACAGCGTGAGTCCCAGTATTGATCCCTGGGGGGACTGACCCTACTTGTAACAGGCTGCCAGGCTGAGCAAAAACCAATGAGCACCACCTTCTGAGTGCAGCCTTTTAGGCAGTTTCCTACCCATCTTACAGACCACCCATCCAGCCTGTATCTTGTCAGTTTGTCTAGGAGGAGAATGTGGAAGACAGTGTCAAATGCTTTGCTGCAGTCCAGATAAATCACAGCCACTGCTCTCCTTGTGTCAACAGAGGATATTATTTTGTTGTAGTAGGTGAACAGGTTAGTCTGACATGATTTACCTTTGGTAAATCTGTCGTAGATAATCATGCTGTACTGCAATAGACTAGAAGCATGAAGACAGCCATGGTGGAATTAATCTCATATGACTTTAAGTATTGATGAAGTCAGAACAAAGGTGTTCATATCACTGAAGTTTTTTTTCTCCACATGTTCCCATGTGAACAGTTATTTTCATCCCTCTTTAGAAAGACTGCCATAAAAGGTATATTTTCACCCTTCCAGGGCTAACTGAACTGGCAGATGGGTAAGTGGAAGATGGCATGGGTATACTATCTTCCTATTAGATGAGAATTTTAAGAATATAGTTTCTTCAGTAATTAATCAGATTAAGTTTTTAAGCAAAAATTCTAAGTGTCAATTAGAAAATAATAAAATAACATCCTTTGGTTTAGAGTGTTAAAGGTTATGAAATTCAGTGGACAGAATAACCTCTCATTACTCAGTGTACAGGAAACACCTTGTATTCTTAAATCTACTGATGTCTGACACTTTTCAATAAAGATGGATAGAAGGTGACACATTTTATCATAGACTAAATAAATGCAGACAGCTGGACAAATCCAGGCAAAGAATGACTTGTCGTTATCTCAATGTGACCAGTTAAAAAATAGTAACACAGATTCATTATATTTCTCTTGGATACTCACAAGAAAGATCAAAATCCTAGTACTTCCACCAAACTTTTTAAGCTTTCTTTGTCTACACCTAGATGTTGATTATTCTTTTGAACTCCCAAAGCAATTCAACACAACAGCTGACCTAGACCACAACTTCCATAATGCTGGTCTAATTGCTCGGCTATGAATGCAAGGAGTCTCTGAATAAGTTATTAATTTAATAACAAAATCCTGTTAATGGAACTGGAATAATTTTTTAAATTTTTGGTAATATCAACAACCTTTCCCTTTTCCCTTCCCCAGAATGTCCCCAGTCATTGGGCTCTTCCTGATCAAAATATACCAATTCATATTATTTTTTAAAAGTTGCAGATGGCTTCTAAGGAACACAAGGGGAATGGTGATCCTAAGAGAATATCAACAAATATTTCTCAAGTGTTCTGGTATCTTGTCCTCTTAGGACAGAATGTAAAGCATTCTGTTCAGATAAGCACTTCTTCCTTTAGAGGATACTATGATTTAAGCACTAACCACCAGTCCAGTGAGACAGAGGGTATTTAGTCAATAAAATGTTGGCATGTATGCTTATTTCACCAGGCAACAGGAACAGAATAAATCAGTGAAAGCTGTAAAGGCAAGATGTTAAGAAGTCAAGAAATCTAAGCAATACATAATGGGAGGAATTAATTCCTGACTTGAATGCTGTTGTCAATGGCTCAGTCATGAAGCGGAGGTAATGTGCTTCTTAGGAGATGTTTGTTGATATTTTCTTATGCTGTATTGTGCATGAAGTAAAATCAATATTGTTTTTATCTTTGCACAACTGTAACAATTACCATGAAAATAAATGTGCTTTTGAGAGAGTTTAAAGTGGGAATACCCTCATCAATTAGACAGATCCCTCCCATCAAACCTTTCACTCCCAGCATTCAGTGTTGATCTCCATGTGAAGGTTAGCATTGCACTCCATCCAAAAGAAACACTGGAAACTTGAACAGCTGAAATGTAATATGTAGCTAAAGCTGTTATGCCTCTACCAGTGCCTCCGTGCAAAACTGATGTCCCTCATTCTGCTCATCTCAGCAGCCAGCACCCAGGCCTCTCTCTGTAACTAATGAATTTTGTGTCGGCTCTTTGGCAATACAGATTCATGTTTAATGAATTAAAAAAGCACAGGACCAGGTTTTTTAGTGGTATGAGGCTACCTCATCCCAAAGAGACTTCAGGAGGATATGAGTTAGAAAGTGTGATTCACCTCCCAGGTAGCTGGTGCAGAGAAGATCCATACTTCTCTGGGATTTCTCAGGAGTACTGGTTTGCTTTGCAAGAAGGAGCAAAGAAGCAGATAAAACAATGAATTTGTTTTCTCTCCATCTTACAGGGTGTACTGTGTCCTTGCATATGTTTGCACTGAGTCATCCTTATATTCTTATATATACAGGACAACTGCCTATTTTACTTGGATTTTCCTGAAAATGTGTATAGGAAATCTGCTCTCCTCTTACTCAGGAACCATGTAAGGGCACCTACAACAAATTTGAGGTTATCAAGTGGGCAATTATAGCATAGTTAAAGGAAAATTAGTCAATGTTGCCATAAGTGTATTTGAAAATATAGTTCTGCTTTGTAGTTTAGCTAATATCAACTTGTTTATTTTTCCCCACAAGACATATATCCTACTGTATATACTTATAAAACCCTTCCCTTAACTACTACAGTTTTCTGAAAGGTTTATATGGGGTTGAAATTTACTGTTGGAGAACATTTACCACAGAAAGAGAAAACTACCTTATGCTGGCACAAGTACTCCCCTCCTGCACGCTTCCATCTGCTCAGGTTTCAGGGAGCAGATGCCAGGATGAATTTCAAACCTGGGAAGTGCAACTGAGTGAAAGAATGGCTTGTGGCAGCACCAGCTTCCAAATTAAGAAGAAACCTCTTTAAAAAAAAGGAGAGAAAAATAACCCTTACACCCAGATTCAGCAAAGTGCACTGGAAACAGAATGATGGGAAGATAATTAATCCGTAAAAAGCTGCTTGCAAAGGCGAAGCAAGAGGACATTACCAGACAGGGGGAATGACATCTTTCCTAATAATGGCTTGTGGTTACTGTGGAGAAATTCTTATATTGAAAGGAAACATTTTAAAAAGGAAAAAAAAATATTTAAAGCAGAACTGAATTTTTAAAATTAGGCTTTTCTCTTTAGTTAGAAAATCGTTGCAAGGTTAAAATGCTGAGGGCCAATTAAAAGCTAGAAATACTTTGATAACAGTTCTCACAGGCTTAAAATAGCAGGTTGTTTTTCCCCCTAATAAGCGAGCTCTGTGTATCACATGAGATCTTCAGGCAATGAAGCTTCCAGGCTGGAAATACTTTAAAGCTAACCACTTTTTAAAATAGCATCCTGCTCTTCCACCAAATTTTTAAGTGGATTCCTTTAAGTGTAATAAATCATCTATTTTTAACCTGTACTGTGAGTCCTAGAGGATTTTGCCTCAGAACCTGTAGCAGTGGATTTTTTTCTGAAAACTCACAGAAATCAATGGATTATTTCCTTTCACTTCAAATCAAGTTCTGTGTTTTGTTTTTTTGTTTGTTTTTTTTTTTTTCTCCAAGTCTTGAAATAATAATGAAATTATGCAGTAATAGTATAATGACAGCTTCTCTGGATTTCAATTTATAATCAGCAAACATAATTAGGTACTTTTCTAAGTCAGTTGTTATTTACTTAACATAGCATAATTACTCAATTACATTAAAATAAGAGTTTTTAAAATAACTTGATTCATTTTTTTTTAACTTTCTTTAATGAGTTAATGGGTGATTTTTTTCCTTAAGCATTTTTACCAGTCAGCATTAATAGTATATTAGATTAGTTAAATGAGAAATATCACAGAATCACAGAATGTTGGGGA
>NW_010311419.1:0-7454 GCF_000700745.2 Antrostomus carolinensis
AAACCTCACCTCCAGGACAAAACCTCACCTCGTGAAAGTGCTCCCACTCACCTCTGGCATGGCCTTGGCTGTGCTGGCTCAGTCCTCTGGGGTGGTTTCCACTGGGTTGAGGGGACAGTGGCCATTGACATGGACAAACTGGTGTGTGTGAGATGAGCGTTGATGCTGGGGCTGGCAACAGGATGGTGGGCAAATGGGCACGGGAGGCTGCTGTGGTGCCGGCAGTCTGGGTCCCTGTGTGCCTGCTGGTGCTGGTTTGTTTCAGTGTGGCAAGTGCCTCACTGGTGTTTTGGCTGAAATCTTCAGAAATCTTCCTATCTGAAGTGTACGTGACCTATTCATCTGTCCTTAGGCACTGGGCAAATATGGAGGATGAAACACTACAAATATTTGTAGCTCCCTGGGAGAAGAGCTCTGTGAAACTTGGTTTTGTGTTACGTGTGATCCTTTCTAGCTCCGCTTCTCAGGTTCAGATCTTGAAGTGCTTGGCCGAGAGACAAGGCTGGCCTTTTGCAACCAGGGAATTGAAGGGCTTTGTCACCTCTGCAGCTCTGATGTCCCATGCTTGTGACCGTGCTGCAGTCTGTGTGATGCTGGTATCTGCCCATGATGCAGGTGGATGCTGGCAGGTGGATACATGTGATGGGCTCCAAACCCCTTGTCCAGGGGCTGATCCTGCAGCCACGTGAGGAGTCTAGTGAAATCCTGGTAGCCTGGCCAAGTGCTTTGGGACCTGGTGCAGGGAATTCTGTCCTCCTGGACCATCCCTTGGGACAGGATACCTGGTAGGAGTGTATACAGAAATGGTGTGTAGAAATCCTGAATGTAAAGAGGTGGTGTGCTGAGGTGGAGGAGTATGTCCTTCTCAGGGGTGGGGATGGTGTAAGGTATTTGGAAGCCAAGTTGGCTTCTCCTTCATGGAAAGCATTAGATAGAGCTCCATGCCTGACAGCAGTCTGCTGGCTGAGGGCAGCGTGAGGTTGGTGTGTGGTGGGTGTGAGGATGCTGCTTCCACCCCCCTTGGAGCACCACAAGTTGAAACCCAGGGCTGTTGGGTTTCAGCCACTGTTCATTGACTGACATGTCTGCTGCTGGGAATTCAGTAGCCTTTCCATTCCACTCCTTTGAAACTTGGAAGAAAGTTGTCTGTGCATCTACACCAAACAGATGGGGTGAGATGGGAAATTTCCAACAGCTGAGATAAGCTGTGAAGGTTGCTGAGGGATGGCAGCGTGGGGTGCAGCTGCGTGCTGCACCATTTATAAAACCCAGACACCTAAAAGCAGGGAAGTGTACAGTTTAAGGACATCATAAATCTTCCCTCCACCCATATCACAAACATAAAGTGAGATGGTATCCTTCATAGCCAGTTCAGGGAAGATTACAGCTTTAAAGGATCATAAACTATCCTTTTTATTGGGATGTTAAAATTCAAGCACAACTGGAAATCCTCCTGCAGAAGTGACAATTGCAGCAGGTCTGATCCTTGGAAAAGGTTTTAAGTGTGAATAACAGAGATTACCTGGGGCCAAGTCCAGTGGGAGCAAAGTTGTGGGGAGTGTCTTGCCATAGACTTAGGTGGGTGTTGTGAGTAAAGTGGAAGTGCCATGTGTGTGCAGAGATGAGCTCAGCGTGTGCTAAACCCGTAGTCTGTGATCAGCTGAGTGTATCCGAGGAGGTTCCCACTTTCCCTTCCCTTCCTCCCTTGTCTGAGCTCCTGTTCAACCTCAGCTGAGCCCTCAGCTGGCACTTGTTCCCAGTTCACCGTAAGCGATGGGAGATGGATTTGCTGTAACCTCCGAGTCAGAGCCCAAGTTTAGCAAGGTTTTCCAGATAAGCTGTGCTTACAAAAATGTTCCCAAGAAATATTTTCTGGGAGGGTTTTGAAATTCAGTTGTAAACAGAGATATCAGAAATATGTAATTATATTCTTCCTCTGTTTCCCTTGAAATGATGACAACGTTTCCAAGTGACAAAGCACTGTAGTCCTCCAAAGCTGGGGACATGGTGTCATCCCTGCAGGGTGGCCTGGTGGCCAGCTTCAGAGTGGTGGCTGTCCCCTTCCTCATGAGGCTCTGCTGAGGTTATGGGTCTGGCACCATCTAGGGGTGCCCTGGGCAGGGTTATGTCAGCGTCTGCTAGTGGATTTGGGAAGAAAGCAGATCCTCTGTGTGCATCTCCAAGGATCCCGTCCATCCTGTTTGGTTAGAGCCATCCCTACCCATCCAGCTCGTGCTGGGGCTCCTCTCTGTTGCTTCCGTGGCCTCTGGGGTTGCAGGAGGAACGAGTGATTTCAGCTCTGTTTGGGGAAAATTTCAAATGTCAGCACAAAAATCGGCATTTATGAAATTTCCTAAAATAGGGTTCAGGTAGAAGTTTGTACTCGTGCCTCCTCAGTATGTTTCCAGACATGTCCTTTGACAGGTATATGCTAAGATAGGACCTTTGGTCCTTATAGCAAATATCTGTTCTCTATTTATATCCTCACCCTCACACACTTCCTTCCCCTCACTGGAGGGTGCTGATCGATACATTGCGCTGATGTTTCTGCAGTTCTTCTCATCTGGGTTAAAAAAAGCAGTGTGTGCTTTGAGTGGGACCTTTGTCAAACGGCAAGGTCTCGTAGCTCTCAACAGTCATCTTTGAAAAATGTCGATTCCTTTTTTTCCCCCCTTGTTTTTGCTTTGGATTTCTTCCAAGCCAAGTGCTTTGGGCTTTTGCGAATGTCAAGAAGCGCAGCCGCAGCTTACGCTGGGATCAGAGTGTGGAAGCAGATCCTTCTGGTGAAGCTGCTGCCACAGTGATACTCCAGCACAGTCCGTGGCAGCAGCGTTTGGGTTTTGTTTGCCACACTGATCTCATGTTTGGATGGGTAGTGGCCCTTTGCCCAAACTGTGGTCACAGCAGCAGGAGCTGGGAGCTGTGCACCGAAGGACACTGCGCCTTTGCACGGAGGAACTGAGAGCCTCCAAACCTGGTCTGGCCAGCAGCTGGACATGAGAGGTAGACATGTGTGCATCGCTCCCTTGAGCTCCACCAGCCAGCTCTCCTGTGGAGTCTGGTGTATGCTTGTGGGCCTGGGTGCTGGCTGGGTGGTAGGATACAGCTGGAGAGATGCTCACGCCTGCTGTCCCTTGTGGGACAGCAACACCCTTGGTCCCATGTGCTTGGTGTCCCTGTGGGCTTCAGCTCTGCTGTTTCTTACTGCTGGTGCTCAGACACTGGAAGATGGGTCTTTTAGGTACTGGAAAGGGGGTTGTGTGATAGAAGGCAGAGGGTAGGCTGTATGGTCACCTTTGGACTGTTGAGGATGGAGAAGTCAGTGGTGGGGCCACCTGAGGACTGGTTTGGGGGTTCCATCAGCAACCTGAAAGGAGGAATGAACAGTGACCTGATCTAACAGTGACCTGGTCTAGGCTTACAAAATCATGAACGTGTTGAGCCAGATGAAGGTGCAACGGTTGCTCACCGCATCCTTCAGGACTAAACCTAGAAGATGGCGGTGAAACTAGTGGGTGGTACATTGAAGAAAGGTGAAAAGAGGAAAATAGCTGGATCTTGGTGCCACAGTAGGTTGTGGAGGCAGATGGCTTGTTTGAAAGGCAGATTCTTGGCCAGTGGGTCTATAGATGGATCCAGAAAGGACTCGTTGGGAATATAGCCATTGACATATGTCATCCCATAGTTGTGGATGCTGGGAGAGTCCAAGGGAATGGACCATGTGGTCCTGTGCTCTCCCTGAAGAGCCTCTTTGGAGAAGGCTGGAGCAGAACTACCAGACATTTCTCATGGTCTGCTTGGGGTGCTGAAGTCTGCTAGGGAACACCACAAAGGTCAGGACAAATGTGCCCAGGGCAAGAACTTGTACAGTGTTCCTTGAACTCTGCCCAACTGTAAGATGTGTCTGTGGGCACTGCTGGGCTAAACTTTCTCTACTCAGCCTTGGTTTTTCCTCCTGTAAGGTCTCCTGGTTGTAGGCAGTAGGTTGGATGTCTCTGCTTATTAAATGAATGTACTGGGCTGCAGCAGGTTTCACTTGAGATGTGCAAAGGTGCTTTGGGAGCCCAAAAGAGAGTGCAACTTCTCTCCCCAAAGCAAAGGGGACCTGAACAGGGGGCCACTGGTGGTCCCCACCACGTAGGTCTTTGCCCCACCTCCCCCCATGCCAGGACCAGGGTTGGCAGAGCATCTGAGTGCAGCAGAGGGAGGAGGTCAGGGGAACAGGAGATCTTCGATCTTCTGGCCCAGGAGGGACGATGCTGTTTACACTGGTTTTGTTACAAGCCAATGATTTGTTGCTGGCTTTAATGGTAGAGCAAAGCGTATTTACTCAGCTTGTTTGGACGGAGAACAACTGCTGGATAAGAAACTGTCAGATGGGAATCAATTAGAGGCTTCAGCTCTTGAGTGAAAGATCATATTTGACATCTGATGCTCTGTGAAACTGTGTAAGGACAATGCTGCTATTCGTATGGCTCTTTTCTGGTTCCTTCCATTCTTCCCCATCATCATCTTTGGTCTAATATTGGAGCTTTGACCTTCTGTGTGTTGCTCCCAAAGCCAGCACTGACACCAGCCCTTTCACGTGGTTCCTGTGAAGAGATCTTTGTGTTTGCGAGGGGGGTGTGTGTGGGGGTGGGACAGCAGCGCTGGCCGAGCATTACATCCCTCTTCCCATCTCTCCTCGGGGACGAGGCAGCGTTTGCACAAGGCTGACTTTCTGCCAGGGAGAGCCCAGTGCAGGTACTGGTCTGTTGGTTGTAGGTGGGGTTTGACGGGCAGCTGGAGGCAGCAGGGTCAGAGGGGTGGTGCCTGGGGGCTGGCTGCTATTTCTGCTCTTTGTGTGGCATTGTGGCTTCATGTTCCTCTCCACTTGATTCCTTGGTATGTTGAATGGAGACACGACTACACCTGCTTCTGCTGGCACCCATCTTGTCACAAGAGCAGATGGAGTCATGTTCTTGTGTCATGATGGCCCCTGGCAGCATACGTGTGGTGTGAGGAGGTGGGAGAGGGTGCGGAAGAGCAGAGGGGGGTGATGGCTGTCACAAACAGAAAGCTCCTGCTGTCCTGGAGATCCTGCAGGAATCCTGTGTTAGGGGAGAGTCACTGTGAGTCCATGTCACCATGACATCTCCTTGCCTACAACTCAACCAAGCTGCCCAAGTTGCCAGTGAATGAGTCAGCAGGCAGTGACTCAGTAAGGTCACCGGCCGGTATTTACCCTCCAGGCAGAGAGATTCCTGGCTGCATTTATGATACAACTCACTTAAAAGCCTCTTTGCTAAGTGATGACTCTGACACCCTTGCCTGGGGGCTCTGGGCTTGGGTACCAGCAGGCTGCTGTGCTGAGGAGCCCATATTCAGTGGGGTCCCAGGGACTGAAGCTTTTGGAAAGAAAAGCACGTGAGAACCCGCTCTCCATCCTGGAGAAACACCCCATCTTAACCTGTGAGCAGCCATGTGGAAACGTGACGCCGTGGAGGAAGGGTTTGCAGTGGGCTTGCCTCTGCCCTGCCTTGGTGCCACAGCAACTGCAGTGGAGAGCAGCGAGTGCATGGAGTGCACTGTCCTGAACGTGTCCTGTCGAGAGGAAAGAAAAAGCTTTTCACTGAGGTAAAGGAATTAATTTGCTCTTCTTACCTTAGGACTTAATTTTGAGGCTGGCTTGAGTCTCACAGAACATGCACTTGATCTTATCTTGGCTTCTTTTATCTCCTTTTCCTCTTGGCTTCTTTATCTCCTTTTCTTCTCATTAATGATGATGCAAAAAATATTTTCAACTTCTTCTGACTGTTGGCTTTCTGGGTACGCTTCAGTGGAGGTGCAAAATCCAGTAGGAACTTCTTAGATCCACAGGTTGTTCTGTAATATGTAGGGAGCTGTGGTGTTGTCTCTTGTAGATCCCTTAGAAATGGCTTTTGGATTTGAAGGCTCTTTGGTTTGTAAGCGGAAACCTGCTCTTCTAGCAGGGGTGTGCTGTCCAGTTTGGCAGAGCTTGGGAGGTCAAAGCCAGCCTTGCCCTCTCCATGCCTGGCTTGCTGAGCTCTTCCTCCGTCCCCCTGAGCACCAGCCAGGTCTCTGCTCCTGGAGCTGTCTGTCCTGCTGCTGGGACAGGGTGTCCTCCCTGCTGAGCTGGGGATCAGCCTTGGTGCCCAGCACGAGCACTTGTGCAGCTTGGCTCTGCAGCACACTGATGTGGGCTTGAAAGAGAAGAGGAGCAGGTGAGTGTGCTTCAGAAAAGTCCTGTGCTGGTAGAAGTGAGCTGCTGGTGGCAGAGGAGGAATGGCTGGAAGTACTGGGGCTCAAAACCACCAAAGCTGTCCTGCTTTTCAGTGGTCCAGCCCCTCCACAGTATGGCTGGAGCTGGTGAGCCATAAGGGATAGGGCCCCTGGGAGAGGCAGTGTGACCCTGCTTGGCTGGGCACGTCTCGTCACCCCTCTGTACCCCACTTCTGCCCCGGATGGGACACCTGCCCTGTCCTCTGTGTGCGGAGAGGGGCTGGGGATGAGCTGGGTCTGCTGGGCTGCTTGTGGGTCAGCAAGTATAAAAGTGCTTGTACCACTTTTGTCCCCTTCTCTGAATTGGAACAAGGCTGTCCCTGTACAGAGGTGTAGATAGCTGGCCAGGTAGTAATTAACTGGGACAGGTATCCCAGTAATTCCCCCTCCTGGATGCTTAATGTGTGGGGCAGGAGGGGCGAGGGCTGGGTTTTGCCCTCCCCTGTGTTTTTCAGGCAATGCCAAGCGTGTCCTGTCAGAGCAGGGTGGGTGTGCTCGGCCTTTGGTGGTTCATGAGCCTTTGGTGGTTCACGAGGCAGCTGCTCTGCTCTCCTTCCTGGTCCGTGGAGAGCAGCCAGTGGTCTTGGAGGGGACATCTGCTGCGGGGTGATGGATGTCCCATGGGAGCGCTGGCTCTTTGCTCTCTCTTGGCTCATCCTGGGGGGCTGTGTGAGGAGCAGAGGGATGGGATGGCAGCTAATGGGGGACATGGCTTTGTTGTGTGGCACGGTTGTGAAGCTTTCCTGCTCCAGATGAAGTGGAGCAGTGCCTGCCTGTTGGATCTTTCTAGGGAGAAGGCCAGGCTGCAGTGCTGGAGGCTGCGAGATGATGGGCTGGTGGGACACAACCTGCCTTGGCAGCACCCAGCCCTGCCCCGGGGTGCTCCCTGTGCCTGCCCACGGCTTCTGGCAGCTGTGGCAGTGCTGATAGCTTTGGACAACTTTATGCTGTTGATTTTACCTCTAATGCCAACATGAGGAAGCACATGAAAATAAATTAAGATGATGACTGGAGGAAAGCCAAAGCCTTTCCGTGGCTCCTGCTGGAGTTGTTCCCGCTGGAGTGCTTGAGGTGTGAAGTGTCCCTCTGTGCCTCGATCTGCTCTGGGCTGTGAGTCAGGGTGAGACAGGTGCTGACAAGCCTCCCCCGGCTTCCCAGGGGATGTGCCTTGA
>NW_010311419.1:7489-8382 GCF_000700745.2 Antrostomus carolinensis
TTAACAACGCATTGCAGCTTATCCTGGTACAACTGCGAGATAAGAGCGTTGTAAAAGTTTACAGCTGTAATAAATGGGTGCTCCTGTAAGGACAGTGTTGTTCTTTCATGCTGCTGCTGGGAAGTTTTTAACTGGGATGCTGAAAATCGTGGGTTTTCTTTAGCCAAGGTTACAGTCTGCTTTAAAGCTGCTGGTTAACAACATCTCTGCTCCCGCCAGCTCTTAGCCTGGCCCTGGCTGCCAGCGTGTCCCATCCAGGCTGGCAGTGCTGCTGGCAGAGCCAGGTCACATCCCTGTGTTGGTCCCTTTGTGCCACAGCTGCTGTTTGGTTTGGCCCCGGCTCTGCGCTCGGCATCACTTCTCAGGCTCTGGGGTTTCTGTGGCGAGCGTGAGAGCTGTGCTGGGGACCAGCAAAGGTGAAAACTGGCTGGCTGGGCACCTCTGGGCATGCAGGGCTCGTGGCTCACCTGGATTTCAGCCCTGGCTGGCGTCTGGAGCTTGCACTGCTGCAGGGGAGGATGCAGGAAGCTCGTTAGGCAAACAGCCTGCTGTCTCTCTTGCCCACAGATTTTACTGGCCTGGCTGGGCTTTCTGGCTTACAGGTGAACTAATGAGCAGCAAAGCTGTTTTCTCTCTTTTCTTGGAATGTGTAGAGCTGCTTCATGGGTTTGTGTGATAGTTTCACTGGGCTGGCCCTTCGCTGCAGCCAACACAGCTGTTCACCCACTGCCCCCCCACACCCAGGGGACAGGGCAGAGGATTTGGGGCAAGGGTAAGGAGTCTTGTAGATTGAGGTAAGAACAATTTAATAATGGAAGTAAAGTAAAACTTAAAATAATACTAATATTAGAATAGTAGTGATAATAATAACAGTAACAACATATGCAAATGAG
>NW_010311419.1:8792-13642 GCF_000700745.2 Antrostomus carolinensis
GGGACAGATTGTGGGGTTTTTTGTGTGGTATGAAATAGTGGCAGGTCACTGATGCTGATATGCAGCCTCCGAGAGCTGCTGAAGGAGGGAGTGGTTGGACAGCTGCGGAAAATGAGCCATCCTGTGTTAGACCCACTGTTAGGGTCGAAAAATGCTGAAAGACACTGGGGGGAGGTTGCACACTGCTGAGTCCTCCCTCTGTTGTCTGAGCAACAGGGATGGTGATGGAGATGGAGAGCCTGACTGCAGCTCTGGGGCAAGGAGGACGGTGGCAGCCGGGGCTGGGACAGGCGGCTGCTCACTCCCCATGGAGCCCCCAAAGTCACCGCCTGACACGCACACACATGTGCACGTACACAGCGCTTAACAACTATTTTTGTCCTACTCCAGCCCTCAGGAACTGGTATGTCTGCAGTTGTAGAGTCCTGCTGGGTTTTTGGGGGCTGAGTGGTGTTTGGAGAGGGGAGAATCCCCTTCCCCCAGCTGTGCTGAGCCCCAGGAGCATTGTTCAGTGTTTGCTCCTAAGAGAGCATCCGCTCTTGGGTCACTGTCATTGCTCTGGAGGGGGATAAAAAAAAAAAACAACCCAAGCAAACACGTGGTGTGTAACTTGGTAGCCAGGAAGTGAAGGGTTTGGGAGTTAATGGCATTTTTATCAGCAGGCTTTGCTGTGTGTGGTGACAGGCTGGCTTATTGCACGGGGCTGTGCTGATTTACTTGTCCAGTTCTGGCTATTGCACTTCGTTACTCTCCGGGGTTAATTGGGCCCTGGAGAGGATGTTTGCAATGACGAGCACTTTTCATTCTTTTCCTTTGCTGCTGTTTTTTGTTTTGTTTTTTTTCCCCCTCCCCTCAGAGCTGCTGTAATGGAGCTGGGGTTCTGTAATGGAGCTGGGGTTCTGTCAAGCCCATTACCTTTTAATCCCTTCGTTCCTCAGCAAGGTGTAGGACAGGGGCCGTCCTGCCCGCCGGTGTGCAGCAGAGCACGGAGCTGGGGCAGATCCCAGCTGCTGGAGGACCCTGGCAGCTGTGACTCCACTTGTCTCCTCCTGTCCATCCGCTCCTGTCCGTCCGAGCTGCTTCTTGCCTTCGGGATGGATAACTGCTCCTTGCGTGTGCCCTTCCCTAGGGACAAGGTGTCCTTAACTGCCTGATGAAATGTCCCGTGGTGCTTTCCTTGGCCAAGTGGCTTAGGAGCACTCAGATGGGGAAAACAAATGTCTCTCTTTTTAAAATTGTTTCCTTTTTTTTTTTTTTTCTTAAAACAGTCTTTCTTTGGAGCTGACAGATTAAAGAAAACTGTTAATGAGGGTGTGAGGAAAGAGCTTTGCTCTGGGTAGGTCCCTGCAGACTTTTGCTTAGATAAGCAACTTTATAAAATTAGGGAGGACACCTGAAGCTTTGGGCTGTTAACGCTGGGTTAAAATACAGGTCAAAAAAGAAAAAAAAGATAATGATGTTTATGTTTCATTATCCTGCAGTTTTTTACAGCAGCTCCGTAGCAAAGGAAGAGCCTGAACAAACAACTGGCAAAGCAGTAAGATGGTGAGATTATGGCAGCTGCCTGGTGAGGAAGCTTGTGCTTGCTTTTAATCAGTGATGTTGGCTGTTGGGGGCTCAGGCTATCGCTGCCTGCTGCTGGGCTGGCCAGGAAGCAAGATCTGGAAGCAAAAAAAAAAAAGTGTGAGAGATACAAATGTATATCTCAGTCTTTTTTAAGTATGTATTTTATGTATTAAAAAGGCCACCACCCTGGCTTTCCTCATGCTTTGGTGCTTCGTTAAGGAGAGCGATGTCACTTGGACCAAGGTTTCCTGTGCTTTGGGCAATGGCCTTCTTCTCTGACCTGCTGCAGAGGGGAAAGGATGTTAGCCTGGCACAGCTGGGAACCCCGGGCAGGTAATCCTCACCGTGGGCAGCCATGGGGTGCAGGGAACAGAGGGCAGCCCTCCCTCCTTGCCCACTGCTCCTTGGGACACCAACAGCTTCTTTGGGACTGCTCTGCTCTTAGGAAAAGCTCGCAGAGGTTTGGGAAGAGGACCCACACCTTGTTCCTACCAGAGAAATCTCTCGGACACAGCAGAAATAAAAGCAAAGAGCTCTTCTTCAGTGTTTACTTTTATTTTTAGAAGACAATAAGTGAGCGGCTCGAGCTGCAGGCGGAAATGGTGTCTCCAAAGTCCAGGCTCCCCCTCCACCCTCGTCAGGAAGCGCATGCTGCACGTGCGCCTGGCTGGGATGTTTGTAGACAAAGAGTTTCTTGATGCTTTTTTTTTTCCCCCTCCTCCCTACAGTTCCCTTGCCCATAGGCAAAGAAGATTTGCTCGCTAACATGCTGGAGTCTTGCAGGGAGCCGAGCTCTGCGTGCTGGGGGAGCACAGCTGCGCCAGGCTGCTTCTGTTAGCAGCCATTTGCCTTGGGTGGAGGGAGAGCTTCCTGATTTTTCTGTTTTCTTGGATCGAAGAATTAAATCATCGCTGACGTGGTGCTGGTAGTGGTGAGGACAGGGGGCTGAGGTGGCTCGTGGGTCCCTCCGTCGGGCCATCCTTCCTTTGTGTGACCGGTTTGGATGGAGCTTGTGCTTCCCGGCTCTGCTGCAGCCTGGCCGAGCCGCCCGCGGGTCCCCAGTGCACAATGAGTACGTAGCTCTGTTTATTTTGCTCCTTTGCCAGGTGCCCCTCGGGGTGCTGGGGTGTCCCTGGTGAGCCATGGGGCTCTGCCGCAGCGTGTCACCGCGCTGGGGGTGTGTGTGTGGTGTTGGTGCCTGCTCTGGCCAGGAACCCCTGCCTGCCACTGAGATGCCTCTTTTCTCCAAAAGGAGATGCTGTAAGAGACCAAACTGAAAAGCAAAGCGTGTTCTTCTGGTCTTGCTGGTGGATGGGGATGTGGTTGGGCCTGGGGTTGTGCTGGTTGGGCAGACAGCCCAGCCGGCTCTGCCAGGACCACGTGCTCCGTTGGTGAGCCGCGCTCTGCCCTGGGACACACGGCTTTCCGGGTGCTGTGCGAGTTACGGTGTTTGCTTTCCTTGGAGTTTTCTCCATGTCTGTGGTGTCTCTTCTGTTTCTGTGGCAAAGGAATATGATTTGAAGTAAATCCCAGGCTGTGAACAGGTCTGTGGTGCCAGATGCCATAACGATGGGTGATTTGAAGTAAATCCCAGGCTGTGGACAGGTCTGTGGCGCCCGATGCCATAACGATGGGCAGATGCCCCTTGTAGCAGCTGTAACTGAGCGCCGGGGCCATGTCCTGCTGTGGTGCTGGGGATGGGGCTGTTGCCAGGGCCGTGGTTGGGAACAGGACAGAGAGACCTCGTGTTTGTGCACAAAAGAGCACGCAAAGGCTCTCTCATACAGACTGTGACTGCCGTAGCGTGGCACGGTCCCTGTTCTTCTGGGGTCTGGTCCCCCTGCAGAGCTCCAGCTGGTGGTCCAGAGCAGAGGGCTGTGTGTTTGTGAGGGGGAGGCGGGCATGGCTGCTGCCTGTGAACGAAATGGAAGAGCTGCTGCTATTTTGGGGAGGTGGTGATGCAGCCCAGCAGCCCTGTATCTGCCTGGGGCGCAGCCAGCAGCACAGCTCCCCATCCCAACCAGCTGCTGGGTGCCAGGGATGGTCCCCTCCTTCCCTGCCCTGCGGGGGGAGCGACTGGATCTTGCTTTGAATGAGTTTCCTCCTGTCCCATCGAGTTGGCAGGGAAGGGAGTAGCTTGTTCCTGAGCTCTTGCCAATCCTCATAGAGTGAGTGTTTTGCACGGGCTTTGTGGCAATCCCAGCTCCTGCTGGGCAGTGGTGTGGAGGGGAGACTGGAGAGCAGCAAGGCTGTGTCCTCCCTGGCCGGGCTGGAGGGTGGCAGGCAGCCTTTGCCTGCTGCAGACCCTTCCTACCAGCTCCTGCCTCTCAGCTCCCCCAGATGCCTTTGCCTCCGAGGGACGTGAGATTTGTGGGTGTTATTTAAGGGACAGGCTAACATGGGTGACACTGTGTGTCTGTTACAGGCCACCTGATCAGGATGAGGAAGTTGATGAGACCTTCTACAGACAGCTGGCAGCAGCCTCCCAGTTACAGGCTCTGGTTCTCACGGGGGATTTTAGCCACCCAGATATTTGCTGGAGTGCTGACACAGCCAGCCCTTCACAGTCCAGGAGGTTCCTCCAGTGCATCGATGACAACTTCTTGGTGCAGATGGTGGATGAGCCAACTAGGAGAGGAGCGCTGCTGGATCTCATCCTCACTAACAAGGAGGGCCTGGTTGAAGTGGTGAAGGTTGAGAGCAGCTTCGGCTGCAGCGACCGTGCGATGGTGAAGTTCAGGATCTTGTATGGTAGGAACAGAATACCAAGCAGGATCACAACCCTGGACTTCAGCAGGGACAACTTTGGCCTTTTCAAGCAATTGCTGGGGGAAATCCCATGGGACAGAATGCTAGATGGTAAAGGGGCCCAAGATAGCTGGTTAACATTCAAGGACCACTTCTTCCAAGCTCAAAATCAGAGCATCCCAATGGGTAGGAAGTCAAGGAAGGGAGCCAGGAGACTTGCATGGTTAAACAGGGAATTGCTGGGCAAACTCAAGTGGAAGAAGAGAGTCTACAGGTCGTGGAAGGAGGGGTTGGCCACTTGGGAAGAATATAAAACTGCTGTCAGAGAATGTAGGGAGGAACTAGGAAAGCTAAGGCTTCCTTGGAATTAAACCTTGCAAGAGTGGTCAAGGACAACAAAAAGGGCTTCTTCAAATACATGGCAGACAAAGCTGATGCTAGAGGCAATGTAGGCCACTGCGGAATGGGGTGGGTGCTCTGGTGACAGGGGATACAAAGAAGGTGGAGTTACTGAATGCCTTCTTTGTCTCTGTCCC